>NW_009697296.1:5855-19167 GCF_000703405.1 Apaloderma vittatum | reverse complement strand
ATCAGTTAGTGAAAGAGATGTTCTAAGGACTGACACTAACAACGAATACCTGATAAATCAGAAAAATACAGGATGAATCCCCAGAGAATTTTCTCTTGTTTATTAAATCTCCTGTGTTTTCTAAACTAAGTACTACAAATATTAATTACAAAATATATCCAAATGCTCTGGGAAAAAATATTTTCATTATTGAAACACTTCCAGACAGAAAATTCTCAAGCTTTAGAAAAAAAATGAGCAATGAAGGCCCCAGAAACCTGTCGTTAGTATGTATAAAGAAACTGTTTACATTTTCTTTGTTGTACTTGGTTTATATGAGGAATTGTTCTCATTTCTCTTTTGCAAAATATTATCTCCCTTCCTATGGGGAATCTAATGGAATTTAGTTAAGAAGTTATTCTCTTCTTGGATGTTCTCAATTTGTTTTCAATGGAGAAGGAAGAGAATGGCATTTTTCCCTGTTGTTATATGTTAACAAGAATTTGCTTCTTTACGTACACTGACATTATTAGCATTTTGCCTTTAAAGTGACTGCTGCTTGGAGAGCAGTTATACTGTGCAGAATTCCCCACATCTTCTATGCACAAATACAAAAACCTTTTGTGGATCATGCCCTTCTTTCCATCTTTTCTGAGCATTCTGTTTCTGTCGTAGGTCTTACTGATGCTGAGTCAAGTGTAGCTGCTTCTCAATACTTTAATTGAGTATGCCTTAAAGTGATACATATTTTTATATTCTAAAATTGTGGAGAGCTGACTGTGGAAGCACAAAATGTTTCCACCTTAAAGAATTTCTGTTGTGTTAATAGTGATTTCTGCTAAAGCTTCCAGGAAGATAGATATTTTAGATTTCTTTCTCCAGTATAATTTCAAAATTTGAGAAGACATTTGATGACTCGCTTGTATATTGCAATATTAGGCTTGATCTGTAGCTTCTCTCTTTTATGTCTTGTAGTCTAATTTTATTTCCTTTGATCCTTCTTTCCTCTTCCTTGTTCTTTAGCTTCATCCATCTCTGTGTTTCACTCTTCTAGGACCCATTCACCTTCATTTTCATTTTATCCCTGCCTGTGCTGCCACCCGTATTTTTGTTGCCATATTTCTGATGCATTTCTATTGCTTATCTTTTTATCTGGCTATCTAATTTTGTTTAGCTTTTATTCTTTTAAATTCTCTTTATTGCTTGAGTCTCTTTTAATCTTCATTTAGTATCGCTGCTTTTTATAGCTCTTTGTCTTTCAGAGAGGAGTGACAAAGCTGACAGGGACCATCACTTATTAAATTTAAATTTAAAACAATCATAAGTAGTCACTTTTTGCTGCTGCAGTGTGTTACCAGAATGAAAAATGTGCAGCAAATTAGGGTCTTATTTTTGTACCTGAGGCATGCAGAGATTGCAGTGGATGTTTGTGACTACTCAGAAGCAGTGAGAGGTGAAATTTTTGACTGTATATGACCTCACTTGTGCTTGACAGTGAATCTAATGTGCATATTTGAGCTATTCATACATTTCTGATGGAGGATTTAATCCGAGTGTGGAGGTGCTACCCTAGAAGTTTTGGTGAATTATTAAAGCCTATTGCCCCATGCAAAAAGAGAGACTTCAAACCAGACTACTGCTTTCTTAAATATCCTCTTCCCTAAGTGGATGAACTTAAATATATTCAAATTTTATATCTGAAGAACTGACAAAGGAGTTAAAGGTGTATTAGAAATGTTATATTACATTTTAATGTAAATGTAAGAATAAAAACTAGTGCGAAGCATGAAAACAGACTTTTAGAATATCTGAAATACTACTTAAACTTCCTCAGTGTTTCCTTCCATGTTTACGTACTCAGGTTAAGTTGCTTCCTGATGTAGGCTTAAAAAAGATTTTCCATCAGCAATCCTATCTTCTCAATTTCTGTCTACTTTTTCCATGTGTGTGCATAAATGTATATATAAAAACACTTTCATGTTTCTATAACCCAGTTAGGACTAAAAACAACATTCATACATGCAGAAATGCTGATATATATGTCTTTTTATCTGTTTAAATTGAAGATCCTCTCTACATTTCCCTTTGAAATTCCAAAAGGACAAGAGAGACAATCAGCAGATTGATTAAGGTCACGTTGCTCTTGGCAATGTGTGATTCATTTCACATCCTTTTGTCAGACAAGATCCACTTATCTAAAAAATATCTGAAGTTAAAATCATGAATGCACTTTTTAGATTTGCAAGTTCGTGAGTTTTCAAGTGTGTGAAACTAATGTGCAAGTACATGAGATTAGAAGATGGATAAAAAATTCATGTCCTTTTAGCTTCAGTTTTCCTAAAAACAGGATTTGTAATTTCTTTAAAGGTTAATTATATGTCACTGAGATTTATTTTTTAGCAGTATCACTTTTGCTAAAAAACATTTGTGTCAATACTGATATTTGGTGTCTCTTCTGCTCTTTAGTATTCCTATTCTCCAGAAGTACAATTTGAATTTACTTTCAGGTTATATCATATTTTCAAACATCTCAGACTCTGTCCTGGTTTGAATTAAACCAGACCATTTAATCTCTTCATATTTCTGTTGTGTGTGATAAAGAAAAAAAATTTAGAAATTGAACATACTTTAACTCTTCCTCCCTCTTTGTTGTTACTATCTGAGTAGTTCAGGAACATCTTAAAACTTTTTCTAGTGTCTTTTACCAACTGGCTCTTCATTGGTTGGAGGAGATCAGCTATCAGTGTTTCTTTCAGAAATGCTAAAATAAATGTGAAATCCTCTCCTCTCCTCTCCTCTCCTCTCCTCTCCTCTCCTCTCCTCTCCTCTCCTCTTCTTTTATAAATTCTGATTGAATTCAGCTCTTTAGTTACCAGTGATCTGCTCCTACTCCTGGGGCTCCTCTCCTCTCCTCTCCTCTCCTCTCCTGTCACCAAAGTCTGGTGGAGAATCTTTTATAAATTCTGATTGAATTCAGCTCTTTAGTTACCAGTGATCTGCTCCTACTCCTGGGGAGCTTCCTCCCCTATTCCCAGCCTTTCTTCCCAGGAAACCTAAGCCAATACAGCCTGTTTAATTGTTTCTCTGCAAACCTAAAGGTAGCACTGCAGGAAAGCAGTGAGTGGACAGCTCAGCATTGAGTTACAATTTTAGTGAAGGTGACGGCGTGACAGATTAAAGCATTACTGTGTGTGGCATACTGACAGACAGAACAAGAGAGATGAGTGTAAGAAAAGCCCTCATCTACTTCACTGTATTCTGAAATCTGCTTTGTATGAAGAGTAGGTAAGTATATGACCTCCACTGGCTTTTCCTGGCATTTATGAAGTTCAGGGAAATTAAACTTGCTTTGAAAGAATAACCTCTAATTCACAAGCAAGTGCAGTTTTGAGGAAACTTGAAACATTAAACATTTAGGTTCAAACTTTAATTGCTTTTCTCACATTAATAAATAATCTAGTGGGGTTTAACTTGTCATTCAAGTGAGAATATATTCTTCTCACCTAAATATTTAAAGGCATCTGGTTTACACCTAATCAAATAAAAAGATGTGGTTTTTTATATTTAAACATAAGTTTGCATCTCACTCCATTTTTACCCATGTAAGAACAACAGGTACAACAGTCCAGCTGTGCTGTCAGCAACTACATTAAAAAAGTATTCTCAAGCATGCCCCATAGTTATTTAAAAGTAAAAGAAGTTGATTTTTCAAAAACGTATTTAAACACTAGTTGTATAAAACCAAGTGATGGGAAAAAAAGTCAAAGGAGTAAAAAAATCATGTGGTGAGGTATCTGAAACAAAAATGGTTCTGATTTTCTATAATTGGGTTATCCTAATGAAGCCACAAACTTCACCTGTGCAAAACCATAGTTATATTATAACTGACAATATTTTAGAACTTCAAGTATTGCAAGAAGATATGAGGCTTTTTCTCCTCTGTCGTACAGGCAGTTAGATAAAGGAGGGGGAAAAGAACAGACTCTCAGACGACATTAACACGATTGTTCTTTGGGGTAAATTCACGAGGTTACCTGTAGCATCCATGGGGTCAGAAAATGTGGAATGGCAGGCCTGTGGTGGTCACTAAGAAGTTTCCTTCCACAACACAAAGAACTCCGGCTGCCAAAGTGTGGCTTGCTACTGTGGAATCCAGTGACTTGACAGCCTCTGAGTCCACCCACACAAGACACATTTTTTTTCCATCAGTCTGATGTTTATGTAGGCTAATTGTGAGGTCACCATGCAATGGATCGGGCAGATAGATCACTTAAAGAAAAGTGCAGTTGAATTAATTTACACCTAAACACCTGGGAGAATTGAAAACCCCACTACTTTGTGGACTTGGAAATGCCTTCAGTCAACTCATAAATTTCAATATTTCTTTGCTGATTTCAGCAAGTTTTTCATGTAGTAGGTGTTCTTATAATTTAATGTGCTACAAACTAAAGCTATATTCATAATACATCTTTTCTGCAGACAAAGTAATTATTATCTGGTTTATCCTTGGGGTAATTATGATGAATGCACAGATGATGTGCCTTTTTCTACCCACTGCCTATTCCTGAAAAACAGTAATAGCATAGTTGAGAATTGAATCTAATTTTAAAAATAATAAAACACATATGTAATACATTTGACAGTAAGGATATCTCATAGATAAAGATAGTGAAACTTGAAAACTTAATCATATTCAAAATTAAAATTCCTTTAAAATATATAACACTATAACACACGGGAAAGAGAAGCTAATATTCTCATTAGTGGCAGCTGGAAAGGAACAATTTATTACTTGACAGAATTTCCTCGAGGGTTTTCTTACATGAAGAAAGCATGTTTTATTGAGGCTGCCAAAATCGATACAGGCAAAAACAACAGTCATGTTCTTTTAGTTGAAATAAATCTAGAGAAAACACTTAAAGTTGCAGGGCTAAGCTCTTTACAACAAAAATGGCACAGCGAAACAAGAATGTTATACTTCAGAAGTTATAGAGGAAGCTTGCTCAGAATACTAAACATGGTAATACATTATAGCAGAAAGTTTTTCATTTCTTACTAGACAGACTAGAAAGTGACTTATAAGGAAATGTATGGGTTAATTATTTTTAGATTAAATATATATATTATATTTATTTTAAAAATATGCAAAAAATATTTTCTTTTTCTATTAAGTCCTTGTAAGTAGCAAACATACCAAAACATTTTAGGAAGAAAAAAGGAGTTTAAGGCCAGTGATCTAGTTCTTAAACAAATAATTTCAGGATATTTATGTTTAGATATATATATATGTATAGCATCCAAATAAGAGTTGTGTTAGTTTTAACTGAAATTTGGATAAGTGTGGATAAAGAAGTATCTTCACTCTGTACTCACTAATTCATTATTCTTAGTTATATAAAATGTTGCTGGACCAACCTTAAGGATTGTTTAAATGTAGAGTTATGGAACTCCTAACTTTGAGCCAGTTCCTGGCAAATCTTTACTGGAAATTTCTCTATGGAAATCTCCATAAGCCACATGTTAGGGCCCAGGTGCTGAGTAGCAAAGCTGAGCTGAGGACTGCTGAAACAGCTGTTCACCACCTTAGATCAGTCTGATGGGTTTGTTATAGAAGCAGGGACTAAGAGCTCCCAAAATCACCCTGCTTTGTAAGTATGAAGTTTGCTCTAGCCAAGGATGGACCATAAATTGGGCTGCTATACTTTTGGTAACACTAGCTTTTTTAGGTTTTGCTTCTCTGCATGAGACAGCCATGTAAAAGGGTTTTGCCCTTGATGCTCAAAGGCTGAAATCATGACAGACTCTGTGGTCAGTTCAGCAGAGTTTGTACTGCAGGGATCTAGAAGGAAACATTTCAGTCCTGAGAAATTACTTCTGAAGACTGATCCACATGGCTGGAGCAGCAGGGCACAGTTCAAGCTAATATGAGAGACTCTTTATCACCTAAGCATCACCCCTAGCCTTAGGGACCAGTGGTTTCAGCATGTCAGTGAAACCTTGAGAAAGTTGTAGCTCCACCTATAGTCGACGTCGAAGCCAGTTTCAGAAGATATGGGTGATAGCAGGCTAAGATCAAACCCACTGCATCTGATTCTTGCCCGCCTCTGCAAACAGCGATGTGTGTAGCATTTTGAGCTCAAGTCGTGTGTATGAATGCAATCTAGTATGAAAAAAAAAACAGAATATGAACTTAAAAATCAGTTTATCTGCAAAATGCATTATCAACACTGAGAAATCAGGACTTCTGAGCTGTAAGGCAGTGGCAAGCATAGATCATAGGTAATCATAGACTGGCCTAAGCTGTAAGGGACCTTAGAGATAATTTTAATAAAGCCTCCCTGCCGCCAGGGACACCACCTCTCGACTAGATCAGGAAACACATCTTGAGAACTTTCTGCTTAGTGGTGTAGTCCGTGAAATTTCCAGGAATTAATTCCACAGAGCCCTTCCAGACCCCAGAAAGCTCTTCTCATCTGATAAATTTAGTGGTTCTGATGTACAACACTTTCTTACTATGCAATTCTGTATGTGCTTTAAAACATTTTTTTCCTAATAAAATGTTTTGTCTTAATTCATCCTTAAAGTAAGACATGTTATTACACCACAGTATTTTTTCAGCCCAATCTCTTTGTGAAATTAATGCTTTCCCCCACAATTTCTCTTTTCAGCATGGATAAAGAAAAGTATAATAATAATGTGTATGCAACTCACACTTGCTACTAGTCAATTACGTCAAATGTCTAATCAAGTAACATTAAGGTTTAAAAGGTTGATGCCAAAGAACAGTCAGAAAAAGGCTAGCAGATTAAATATTCTGTAGAAATATAAGTTTCTGAATTCAATTCAAAGAAGAAATTCAGATCTTGGATATTACAGTGCTATTCCTATTAATTGAAATTTTAAGAAGAATCTCATGAAGCCCCCCCAAAAGAAAACCACACACAATACTCTAAAATAATTCTAACTCTTTTATGCCGTACATTTACATTTCACAATAGCAGAAACAATATTTCAAGCCCTTGGGTTTGTTCTAATGGCAATTACACAAAAGATAACCCAAGCTGACACTCCTCTAGGCATCTGACAAGCTGACATTGACAGTATTGTAAGCTGCAATATTGCAACTGTCTGCATGAAGGCAAGGCAGTATCTACAAAGCCAACCCTGCTCTAGCTTTAAATGTCAAATCCACTCATCTTTCTATTCTTAACAAATATATGTATTAAAGCTGTTGCAAGAAAAGTATTATCTCTTATTGTTAACAGACAAAAAAAAATTGTCCAAATGGATGTGAATTTAATAGCTGTGGAAATACCATGCCCTTGTTAAATCTGCTCTGTTCAGCAGATTAACTTGTGCCTAATGACAGCAGTATTGACTGGCTGCAGGAGCTGAGACTGTTCAGTCTTGAAAAGAGAAGACTTCGGGGGGACCTAATAGCTGCCTTCCAATACCTGAAGGGAACCTACAGGAAGACTGGGGAGGGACTTTTTACAAGAGTGTCCACTAATAGGACAAGGGGAAATGGGTTTAAGTTGAAGGAGAATAGATTCAGATTAGATCAGAGGAAGAAATTCTTCAGTACGAGCGTGGCAAGAGTTTGGAATAAATTGCCCAGAGATGTTGTGTCTGCCCCCTCCCTGGAGGTGTTCAAGGCCAAGTTGGATGGATCCCTGACTATCATGATCTAGTTGAGAGGCATCCCTGCCCATGACAGGGAGGTTGGACTAGATGATCTCTAAGGTCCCTTCCAGCCTATGCCATTCTATGATTCTATGATTTTTCAGCTTGGGCATCGTCTTATTATATTGGTATTTGTAACTTTCAATTTAAAACTAATATAAGAACGTTGCAAGTATCCAAGAAAATTAGTCACAAAAGAAGACAATCCATATTTCATGTTAAACACAGCAGAATACAGAACATGCTAACACAGATAACTATATGATAAGGATATCTAGAACGTGAGATTTTCTTTGAATGCTTCTGTGCTATAACAACCATACAAATATACTTAGTGTTTAAAAATGTTTGTCAGTCTGGATATTTTAAGATCATGTTAAAGTTTTGTGGTTTCAATTTTGTTGTTGCTGGCATTTATTATTTTTCTTTATTTCTCTGAAACATCTTTAAAAGAGTGGAATTAATGATAATTTTAATTAAGTAATTTCATTACATCGCTATGCTTTAGGAAAATAAAATTATCAGAGAAAAATAAGAATCAGTGTAACTAGATTTTCCATTTTTTTGTATTAAGTTCTTGACAGCTATAGTGATCAAGGCTCCTGTGACACTTCTGAAAAGAATTGTCAGTTCTAGTATCTTGGTTAGATTACAATTTGAATCAGTTTACTCTCCACTTCAGTTTAGACAGTTGCAGTCTTCATAACTTCTGCTACATTACCATAAATCACCACATTCCAAGTGGTTACACTTCAGTGGAAGGGTTTCAATTTCCATGTGTGTGGTCTGCAAATTGCATTAGAATTCTCTGAAATAATAACTGGAAAAATTGTAAAGTCAAGGAATAAAATTCCACCATGGGGCAAAATTTGTTCACTGAGCTGAAATAATTGTTTTGGCTTTTTTTATATCAAGAAAGAATTTAGTGGAATTTTTATGTCTCAAATATGTTTTAAATTAAGTTATTTATATCCTTAATTCCAGGGAAAATATCATCCTTTCCCAGCTCTTTGCATCCTTCCACTACAAATGATGAAGTATTAGGTTGTTTTGTGAAAAATGACTCAAATTCCCTCAGCCTCTCCAGATTTCACTTTGACTGCTTAGTCTGAAAAATAAAAGGTGAAATGAATTTTATCACATCATGGTGTGATATGAGGTGTCAAATTGAAAATAGTAATAAAGATTTGGACTTGTCAGCACTTTCTTTGTTGGAGTTCATTCAAATTAGTTTTCACAATTTGGTCCAACTCTAATTGTCTCGATGCTTGAGTGAAAATAATGGCAAAATCACAGATGTTCAGTGCAAGAATGAATTATATGTGGATTATGTCTCTGAAATTAAAATTATATATAAAATGTAATTCTTCCTTTATGCAGTAGAAACATGGAAATACTATGAGGAATATTTCATCTGAATGGTTGTATTTTCGTTAGTTTTGTTATAGTAGGTCATTAAAACTTAAAAAAAAATAGAAAAGGAATTTGTTCTCTACACCATCATCTAAATGTTACATATTTGCTTTATTCTTAAGAAATTAAAATTTCCTTATTTTTCTTTTTTTTTTTTCCTGGTAGATATCCAGTAAAAAATAATACCGTATGTTCATTTGTCAAGGGAAACAATATTTTTGGCATACAATTAGACAGTGAAGAGGTCTCAGATACATAATTCATAGTTTGAATCTAAAACTACCATAGAGCACTTTGTTTTCTTTATTATTTTTGTATTGCTAATTATATAAGTATTTCAAAAATCAAAATCTAAAGTCAGAGCACACAAAAAAACCCCACACCCCAACAAACAAACATTCAGGGAAAAAAACCCCACAAGTTAAGCTCTATCTCATGTCCCTTTAAATGATTTTAAAATCTTTTGTGGTACTTCAGTTTGGAGCTGTTCCAGGACTTGAAAATTTAAAATTTGGAAAGATGTGCCTGGCTTTCTTTGTTTCCTTGTAGGTGCCCAGATTTTTTTCACCATTTTTAGATAATGAACTACTTACTAACACCTCTATATCTGTGTGCTTCCCAAATGAATCCCATACAAGCAAACATTTAATCTCTCACAAATTAGAATTTTCAAAGGAAGGCATTTTGATAAAAGCCTCCAAAGAAATTTTGTTATTTTACTTTTAGAGCTAGTAACATCTACCTTGCTGCTATAAATTGATAACTGTCATTGTTGTTTCACATGTAGGTTGCAAGGAATCTGACAGATGACCCCAAATACCTGTGTCAGAAAAACACTAAAAATTATTAACTAGAATGCACTTCTCATGAGAGTATAAACATTGTACCTTAACCACAGGCTTTAATAGAAGTTTCAGAATATTGAAATATGAAGTGTTTCTTCTTTACGGACTGGGCTTTTTCCTTGATCTTCTGAGATGTCTTCAGCAGATTAAATGAGGGATGAGACTGGCCGTCATCATTTCTATGACTGCATCTGAAGATCTTCCTGAAATGTGAACAGAAGTTTCCTGCTCTTTCCTCCCTGCTGTGTTGATTTCTATTGCTGTCTTTTTCCTCTCACCTGTCTTCAATCTTTCTCATTTTACTTTCCATCTAGTAAGAGCCTGACTTAGCAAAGCAGCTGGTGGAACATAGCTGGGGCCAATTTGGCACACTGAAAGTGATACTGTGCTCAGTGTTCTTTCTAACAACTTAACTGCAGGAAAGTGAGAAGTGACTGGTTTTCTTTTCTTTTTTTTTTCTTTGCTGTATAAGCCTAGTGTTAATTCTTAGTTTGCTGGCTAAACCAGACTTGAGAACTCAGAGGAAATATACCTGAAAATAATTTTCGTATGCTTCCACATTTTCAATAAGAATTTAGAAATAATATTTCTTGTGTTTGTTTGTGGGTTTTTTCTAATTCATAGAGAGATTTTATAATTAATAAAATGATAAGGCTGTTCTCAAAAACAACATATTATCAATGTTTCAGTTTTCTACATGGATGTTTCCTGTTTTCTCTTATTTCATTGTATGTATAATTAATGTTAAGAGTAAATTCTTGCTTGATAATGCGTAATTAGTGTAAGAATATCCTATAGAAGAAACTCAAACTGAAATTACTGTCAATAACAGGGGGATGAAAAACAGCTCAAATATCTTTTAAAACTGCCTAATTTATCCAAGCAGAACCTTAACACTCTAGGAGCTTTTATTCTCTAGCAGCAAGGAAATTTTTCTCCGTTTTCCACATCCGTAGTAATAAATACAGCAACCTTCACATAACTGGACTATTCTAGTGGCCTCATCTAGCATATAATGTCAACCACTTCTTTGCCAAAGGTGGTAGCTCTGGAAACAGGAGTCAAGTGAAAACAAAGAGCAACAACTAATTTATCATTTTAGAAACAAAGTTGAGACTCATTGGTTAGAAGTAGAGGTCTTATTCTTGTAGATCTGTGCTTTATGCAAGGTAAACAAAACCAGACACTATTTTCAGATGAACAGCAAGATGTTAATTTTTGAGTAATTCTGGTAGTAAGATTTAATAAAATACTTAAGACTATTACAATTATGATACATGTTTACATTCACATTGCATTATAATCTACCACTTATCAGGAACACTCAGCTTTATTCTTTTTTTTTCCTGGAAAGATGAAATCTTACCTAATACAATGCTTATAAGGGCCTTAAAACAGCATTCATTGATTACCGAACAAATAACTAGGTTCTGTCCTTCTGAACAGCTACTAACCTAGACGAAATGCAAGAAAGAAAACTTACATAGAACTGTACTCATCTAAACTGTCTACCTTTCTACGGTATTGGTCTGAATACTGAGGAAAGATGCTACCTAGTCTCTGAAAGGCAAAATGCTACTCTGAGGAAGAAGAAATTATACCTTTTGTCTTTACATGCTCTGTTCCTATATCATTGGCATCATGGCCGTAACAAGACTCTTTGGCCTTTCAAATTCTGAATTCTGCCATTAATTTTATGTGCTTAGAAAGGGCTGAGTAGGGTGAAACCTACACATTTTTATGAAAGAATTGCAGGAAAAAAAATATTTGATAGCATTTTTCTGCTGTGCTTGCATGAAAAGATTCTGACACTTGACTATAACCTCCAGATAAATCTGCTATGTAAAATTACCACAATAATAATTACGAAAAGTGGCAGTAAATGCTTTGGGTTTTTTTCCCACTCTATATGCAGGAAAAAGCTCTCTATCTTGTCATTTGTTATGCATAGAAGATTAGTGTTCTTCAGCATTGACTTTCGGTGATATAGCAGGCAGAATAGATGAACATACCTTGGACAAAGAAGTTGGATCTCAACTTTTATACAAAACTTCTTCTCATCTTTAAGGACATATTTTTCTTGGATATATTCCTGTTTTAATAAACAGCAAAATGGCTGTTTAAACTCATGGATTATATATTCACTGTTCAGGCCAGTTTATAACAGATTTTTTTAGGGCATGCCTCCAGGACGACATTAAGTAGAATCTCTAAGGCAGTAAGTTGTTTCTCTTCAAGGTTTTATGGTCAACTAAGAAAGATTACACCTAGATGCTCTGTGTTCCTCTTCATTCTTCATCCTGGTTGAGTCCTGCTACTGAAGGTAGAGAACATAATTTTTGAGGGTCAGTCAGTAAGCCTTGCATAAAAATTTGAGGTTTTATGGTTAAGGTCGTTCTTTACCTTTACTTAAAAAAACCACACAAATCAAACCAAACCAAGCAGGTAAACATACACCCACTCCCACCCCATCCCAAACCCTAAAATTTAGCTTCAAGCCCTAAAATTAAAGTTCAGTCAAGAGATTTCTCTGAACCATTACTCCTTTCTAAGTTCACCACTACCAAGTGTTTGCTGCTCAATACCCACAGTGTATGAGGAAATGTATTAATGAAAATCCTGACTCATGCAGGAAGGTAAGACAAACTTTCACTGCTTTTGACAGTTCTTCATTGCACCAGCTGTGTTTCAGCATTGGTTTACTTATTGTAGATAATTCTTAAGGTAAAACCAAGATATGCCAAATAAAGGTACATACCACAGACTAAAAGCAAGATGTCTAATCAAAAAATGACTAGAGACCCCTCCACATGGATTAGAATTGACTTTTTTATGTGAAACTTTCTTTTTGCCAAGGAAGTAGAAGAAAAAATGGCTGCCACAGAGAGAAATTGAAGTCAGTGCAGAAAACAAAAGCTCTAATACATTAATAGAACCTGTACAAAATTAGCCAGGCTAATAGTCAAGTTATATGTAAGAGAGAGGATAGAAGTGAAATCAGAGGGCAAGAATATTGCTTAGATGATCAAAAGATGTATTTTTGTACAAGGAGTGATGAAAATGAGGAAAGCAGAGAGAATTAGAATAGAGGTGATAATTAGAACAGGCTGTTCATTTTTCTATTAACTCACATACCAGAGCTGTCCTGATTTTCAAGTTTATGATTTTCTAGACTTTTAACCCAGATTCTTCATAGCCAATTTGCTCACATTTCATCTAGAATCCATTAGTAGACTCCACAGGTAGAAGTACTTTGTGCCTGCTCTATGATATTGCTTTCACATGTCTGAAAAGGATCCAGCTTTTCAACAGTTTTGATTCATGGCATCACCGAGTTATATATATATCACAAAGTTGCATTTATCTAAATAATGAAAAGTTGAATTCCTGCT
>NW_009697296.1:0-5824 GCF_000703405.1 Apaloderma vittatum | reverse complement strand
AATTATATTAGTATTCAATTATTCTAGCTGAGGAAGTTATGAAAGATTTGCCTGTTGAAAACAAGTAAAGAATTCTCTGAAGAAATTGTTTTCTCTTTTGGTGTATCACAAAACCATGTGGCTCTGTATAATACTTTCATGGAATGATGGTGGTGTAATGGGACTAGCTAATTTAGATGAGTTGTGGAAAGAATAACACATTCTTATTGATGCACTGTGCTAAATAGATTAGATTAATAGTTTTGGGGGAGAGGGAAGAAGAGGAAAAGGGAAGAGACTTAAATATTTTACTATTGACCATGTAAAGATATTGTAATTTATTCCAACATTCATTCTTTTCTAAAGCTGTTCAAAACTTCCAGTTGCTGACTGAATTTTAAATCAGTCTTCAATCAGTCATTGTATTACAAAAATATAAATTTGAGGAGAAGACAAAAAATGTAAACACATCAACAAATAAAACCCAATCAGTATATTTTTTAACTTTGACCCTTCTAGTCATCAAGCAAATTAATACAGACTGTTAAGGAGGTTAGGAAGGGATGTTAGATTGTACCATCCAGGTTCCCTTGTCCATGCTAAAAAGAGACCTGCAAGTATTCTCTCAACAGTGTCGGGGAGTTCACGCCCGGCCCTTCTCGATTACAGGAAAAAGTCAGACAAAAGCAGAAAAAAATTTCTAAATTATGGTGTTCAGGCATGGAACTACTTTACAAGTACCCCTGCATGACACTGATTATGTAATTTGCTTCACTTCATGCCTCCCTTTCTCCTGCTTCCCCTTCCAGGTTCCTCTCCAGTTGTGATTCTTTGCCCTTTTCCCAAATAAAAAAACCTTCTCCTTATTGTTCTTATTTCATTGGCCTCAGTTTGCTGCCTTGATATTTCTCTTTTGGTATTTATAATAGGATTATCATGGTAATCCTTCTTCAAACAGTGATCCATAAAGTCACTATTCTATTTTTGTTATCTACAAGGTATTTTTCATGCCATTGTCTTGCTCATGTAACCATAAATCAGGGTTAACTCTCTGCTTAGACTTTGTTTTCTCTTTGATTTAAGAAACGTTCTGCAGTTTCTCATGTTGCTGTCTTATTAATATAACTATATGGCCAGAGTAAGTCATTTGTCTCCAGAGCTCAACAACATCAGTTTCCATTTCCAAACATACACCTTACCTCTCTGAAGAGAAAAAACCTTTTATGTTGGTCCTTTCCAAGACATGGGATTCATTGCAAGTAATTTCACTGATTTAAATGGTGAGCACAAGCTTGATCTGTTCATCTACTACAGTGAATGTGCAGGTGTTTGCAGCAATTTATGCTAAACAAAAATAGGGGAAGAAATAGCCTTATGCTTTTGACCTCAGTAATTAGCTACTAACCTGAACCCAGTTAGTTAGCAGAACCAGAGGAGTGTGTGTGTGTGTCCATGCGTACATGTAAGCCTCATACTACTCATTCTACCATCACATTTGATTCCTGGGTTTAAAGTATTTAAACCCTAAGCAGTAGTTGAAGAATTTGTTAAGATAATTGTAGAAGCTGCTACTGGCAGGACACATCCTCTTAAAACTTCTAGCAAGGAACAAGTGGAGAGCAGGAGTTAAAAGGAACTGAATTTTCCTCCACAGGAACACTACTACTTAAACTGTCTGAATTAAAACATATATGAAGTTCTTCCTTAGAGAAAGTTTGGGTTTTTAACTAGATTCAGTTCAGTAAGATGAACATAGTCAATCATAGAATCATAGAATCATAGAATGGCCTAGGCTGGAAGGGACATTAGAGATAGTTCACAAGGAAAAAATAAAGTGAACTGAAGACTACTAAATTATTTTGCTTTTGGTTTCTATGTTTCATTATTTTTACAAAAATAACTTTTTTATCTCATTGAATATTT
This sequence comes from Apaloderma vittatum, assembly GCF_000703405.1. Taxonomy (NCBI): domain Eukaryota; kingdom Metazoa; phylum Chordata; class Aves; order Trogoniformes; family Trogonidae; genus Apaloderma; species Apaloderma vittatum. Next base: position 3,922 of record NW_009697296.1, on the reverse strand, counting down.
TACTTTCACTTTGTTGCCTCATGCAATGTTGCTCTACAAAAAACTTTTTTTGTTTCTTCCCTCATTTTTTCAGCTTTTTCCCCCCTACTCTTCAATCTTTTCTTATATTTAATAATTATTTTTTTCCTTACATTTCTGCTTTTCTAGTTTATTCTTTTCTATAGTGGTATTTTTAGTGGTATTTTTCCTTATTTTTTCACTTCTAGGAACATGAATTCTTTTATTTATGCTTCTTAAAGAAATAATAAGAACTTGTCATGCTTTTTTTTCTCAGTGAAAGGAAATAGCTTTTTAACAAAAAAACCTAATTTCTAAAATTATTCCATTTTCTCTATATTTTCAACATATTACCCCAAAAGTTAACAATAACATTTATGGAAAGTAAAAAGATATTTACTTACTCGAGGTCCTTTCCCACCCCTCTGTAAGTGGAATATAAGCATATTGCAAAGATAGAAAAAAAGAATTAATGGAAACTGCACATAATTACTTCAGAAAACGTGTTCCTATGCTTATTCCACAATATGAGATTTCATAAGCTTGTCATAAACATATGTTGATCAAAATCTTCTAAATTCACTCTTATTTCATGTATTTTTCAATGCAATTCAATAACTCTAAAAAGCACATTTTCTAGACACCAAAAATACAGTTCTGGGAACAGAACTTGCACACAGTGTCTTTCACAGCTTTACAAAATTATGTTGCAATCTATGTGAAAGAGTGAAAATGTAGGTTGTAATTAATATCTAGGTTTGTTCCATATGTACCTAGTAGGGCAATCAGTAAATTAGAAGAGAATGTAATAAAAAATGTTGAATGTTTGAGCTGCCTCTGGGAAAACCTTTTCAAACTCTTTAGCCTTAGAAAACTGTCTTCCTCCTAGTGAAAAAAAAACCACAACAAAACAACAAAACCAACCAAACAAACAAAACCAAAATAAATTTTAGTAATTCTGAAAACAATTTGATTTTTCTTCCAAAATAGTTTATTGTGAAACCAACACATAAGAAATAGTTCACCACAGTCTAGAGAGGGGAAAAATACATATACTCCCAGGCTTAATTTTCCAGAAGTTAACTTTCGTCTGAGTTCATTCTTATTTCAAAAGGAAAGCTCTTTACCCTTCAATCTAATATTCTAGAGCTTTACACTGTACTCAGAATATAAAACTGCAGACAAATTACAAGACTGGAATATGCTGAAAATGTCCCGAGACAAGGAGGAACTCTTTAACAGATGCTAATTCCTTGAGCTCCTATGATTGACACCTACGGAGAGCCGTGTTGATGCCAATACCTCTTAGGCTCTAAATACTGGACTTTCAATTTGCCTGCACTGCAGGAAAAAAGTTGTTCGCTCTGCTCGCCTTCTTTCACAAGACAAGCCTCAGAAAACAGCTTTTCGCTTGCTTTTATCACAGTGAGCTGCCAAACTCCACTCACTACAGGAGCTATGCCATCCACCTGCTTAATTCAGGAGTCATGCTGGTTATTGCATCCCAGGTCAAGGAACTGATAAGCAGTTCAGACCATACATTATCTTCAGCTGACAAAATCTTTTACCCTTCATGCCCATAGAGAAGAGCGCAGCAGTAACTACTTTAGACATCATGCATGAGACTTCACTTTATCTATCTTTAACTGTCTAAAATCAGGTGACTAATCCATATCATCATTCAGTATCCCTCTAGGCACTTGAAGAAGGTGATTTACCTCATTCAACAATACATGTCCAAGATAGCAAGAATGAATTGTCAGTTGTTGTGCCTTTCTCTCTCCACTGACAGTCATGGAAGCCTGCCTTCCCTAAAATAGGTATCTAAATTTAGATGGAGATAATAAAGCAAGATAAATTCACTCCCACAGCGGAAAACATGAGCGTAGCCTTATGAATACAAAAAAAAAAATCCTAAAATTCTTGGAGTCTTGATTTCAAACAAACCAACTTACTACATATTGTAACGTTATTTTTTTTTCTGCTCATTTCTCAAGGGGTCATCTGTAATAACTACAAGTCACACTGATTAGTGTCATCATTTACAAAAAGCCAGTGTTACTGGGATGGAAAACTTAAGGATTTTAGCATTAGGGCAAGGATTTCTTGAGACCAACGAAGCTGAATTTTTACAGAAATATGAGAGCAAACTCACCTGCCGTATAAATCTGACTTTAAAATGAAAATAATTGAGACTAATTTCCTGTTTGCTCACCTGATTATTTCAATTATAATAGGTACACATGCAATTGGTAAAAAAAATTATCTCAATATGAAACTGTACCAAGAAAACATAAACTGCACAACGAGTAGAGTCAAAACTCTTAGAGACTCTGAAAACTTCAGTCTAAATTCTTCTTTATGTGCCTGAAAGTCAAAACAACAGGTATGTAGAATATGCAAAATTTTGTTAAACAGTTAACATGTGAAGACAAGTAGAATATAAGAAAGGCACTGTAAAAGAGAGACAAATGTTAAAAAATGGCATGTCCACTGACAGAGCTGAATCAGAATGTGTCAAGAGAGTATCTTGCCAGAATATTAACTGATCAATAGTAGTGTAACAAACTTCAAAGAATTACTGAAAGAAAAAGGTTGTTAATCTTTCTACTGAAGAAAACCTTAGGATAATTTCTGCTTCTCAATGTACAAGGGATAAATATATTATAAACCCTCCAATTTATCAGTACATTTCTGAAATTCTAAGCTAACAAATTGATTTCATGTCTGGAAGGATGTCTTTAAGAATGATAAAAGAAAACATTAATTTCAGTTTAATTTAATAGATTGTTATGCAAATAACTTTACATCACCTAGGTTTTCTGTAATACAAAAATTTAGAATGATAATCAGTCAACTCATAATGCAAGAATTCCCTATGGATTCAGGGGAAAAAAGAAAAAAAGTACAGTGATATTTTTGTGTATTTTAGTCTCTCTTATTTTCTTTCTGTTAAGCTTTCACTGTTCATAGGTTCCTACATCTCTTGTCCTTAGATTTGATATGTCCTAGCAAAAAGCTAGCTGTAAATGAATTAAAATTATCATTAAAATAATCTCTGTTTACTCTTCTAGGTAGAAAAGAATAGAAGTGAATGTCACAAGTAATTGTTATTTTTCTCAGCTAATTACTGGATGGAGTACAGATACTGTAGTAATTGGTGTGATATGTTAATTTAGCCAAAACAGAGTATTTATGTAGACTGCTACTAATTCAGGACATTTGCAATGCTCAGTTCTTGTACTGAGTAATAGCAACTATTGTCCTTCTTGACATTTTATCTTATTCATAAACAAAACATCCACATTTTCTTGAAACAGTGACAGTAATTGCATGTATGTACACAAATGTTGAAAATACCTCTTGGAACTATTGGAAGTGTGGACCATGATGACAATAATCATAGAATGGCCTAGGCTGGAAGGGACCTTAGAGTTCATCTAGTCCAACTTTCCTGTCATGGGTAGGGACATCTCTAAACTAGATCAAGCTACTCAAGGCTCTGTCCAACCTGGCCTTGAACATCTGGAGCCACAATGTCTCTGGGAGATTTATTCCAAAGTCTTGCCACCCTCGTACTGAAGAATTTCTTCCTAAGGTCCAATCTAAATCTATTCTCCTTCAACTTAAACCCAGTTCCCCTTGTCCAGTGCACACTCTTGTAAAAAGTCCCTCCCCAGCCTTCCTGCAGGTTCCCTTCAGGTATTGGAAGGCAGCTATTAAGTCCCCTCGAAGTCTTCTCTTTTCAAGACTGCACAATCTCAGCTCCTGCAGCCTGTCCTCGTAGCAGAGGTGCTCCAGCCTCTGGATCATCTTTTGTGGCCCTCCTCTGAATATGCTCCAACAGATCTATGTCTCTCTTTTGGTGGGGATACCAAAACTGGGAGCAGTATACCAGGTGGTGTCTCAAAAGAGCAAAATACAA
>NW_009697295.1:0-18735 GCF_000703405.1 Apaloderma vittatum | reverse complement strand
TTCTCGCTCGTCAGCCTACGGGTTTGGGTTTTTTTAAGCTCCCCTTGCTGTTTGGGTTTTGGTTTGTGTTTGTGGGGTTTTTGTGGTTGGTTTTTGTGGTGTTTTTTTTTTCCTTTGCTGCATACAACAGCTAGATCCTTCAGTTTGTGTGTTTAGCCAACTCTCCCTGGAAGCTCTGGAGAGTTCATGAATATGCACAGAGGAGAGCGTTTCCAGGGAAAGCTGCCTCGGTGATGAGCTGCTGGAGCTGTGCCTGCAGCAGGGCTGTTCTCCTGGGGAACAAGTTGGGTGCCAGAACTGAGCCGCTTTTATCCCCGACTTCACATGAGGCTGGCCTGGCTCCCTGAGGAGGAGGAGAGCCAGCAGAGACCTTCTCCATGCGCGCGGATGTTAGCAGGTCCAGCCAGGCAGGGTCCCCATCTCTGACAGCACCTGGTGTCACATGTTTGTCTAGAAGATATAAAGAGAGTCGTGTACCTGGCACATGTCAGGTAACCTTCCTGTTTTGTACTGGCTTGTGTAGACCTTGACTTTTCTTGCCTAATAACCCCGGGTCGCTTGGCAAGGTCATTCCATTGCGTAGCAACAGCCCTAACTGCTACCCAGCCCTGGGCCCTCACCTGCTGCAGGTGGTCTCCTGGTGTATTTACGTGGCAGCAACAGCCCGTGTCCAAAACATGAACTCTTTCATGTTCTTGCCTATTTGGTGATGTGATGACTGACCCAAAAGAGCGCGGCTGGTTGCCACCATGGGGATATTCAAAAGCACTTGATAAGGGTAGGAGCTGAGTATAACCAAAAACCTCCAGAGAGATGGAGCAAGATGAAAGCGGCAGGTCTCTCAGGCATCGTAGCACCTTGCATCTGCCCGGCTGCTGCACCCTGTGCCGCTTGCACTTCTGTGCCGTGCACAGGCACGGCAGCGGGCTGCTTAGCAGCCTTAGCTTATGCAATTATTAGGATGGTGTTTTGACAGCTGTGCGGAGTCTGTCAAGGTTTAATGTAATGTGCAAGCAAGTTCGTTCCTTTACAAGAAGGCTGGTGCATGCCTTCTCCTGCGGCTGCAAGGCATGACTCAAGTTAAGTGAGATGAAGAGAAGTACTTCTGCAATTCAAGTGACAGAATAAACACGCAGACTTTTTGCTCACAAAGCCATGCGCTGATAAACATGAAACCAGCTACCCTAAAAGCTCAATTTTTTTAAACAGTTTTCCCATGAAAATTTGGGTGAGCTTTTCAAAACTCGCTTTCTGTTCTCACCGGTAGAACTTTGCTCAGGGACAATATTTTTCCCTCTTCCTGCCCAACAACCTTGTGAGAGTGTTGATAAAGATATTACCCACAGCATCAGCCTCCTTTGATTGCTCTTTTAGGCTGTGTGTCTAGATGGAAACCTAGCAAGACAGTGGCTGCATTGAAGGGAGATGTTTCAATAGCTACACTTTTATCACGCTGGATGCATCTTCAGAGGTTAGGCTCATCGAGCCAGTCTCTTTACCCCTTTGGAGCCTTGGAGTTTGATTCCCTAAGCCTAGGATAAAACAGACCTGAGCTAGTGAAAAAGACAACAAAGATGGAATGGAAATGCTTAATGTGATAAAAGACCCATTCCTTCTTTCGTCCTGCTGCCCCAGTGAATGCCTGCCCTATTCCCATGGGGAACATCCTGCACTACAGAGGAAGAATGCTTGTCTAATAGAAAAATGATTCAGGGGGAAGCTAGCCATCAGCATTTGTGACTGTTTCACCTAGATGCCTATGGAGAAAAGCAAAGGGACAAATGGCCCAGAGCAATATGTAACAGTGTAATAGGCGAGAACTAGCCTGGCGTTTGGGAAGTAGCATCAGCATCATTCCAGGCACCCGCTGTGGTGAAGATTGGTGATTTGGTTTCTGCAATGTGCAGGGCCAAGCTCGTCCTCAGGGGTGGAAAAAACCCACCACCACCCAAGGTCGCTGAGGCTTCTGTGTGGATTGACCTTGCGATGCTGACAAATACCCCCGTTGTGCATACTGTCCCTTTGCAACGGTGGAGCACAGGGACTCAAGCTGGCAATATGTTGCTGGCCCTGTGCAGTTTGGGGGCACAGATATGGGGGATCTCACGCTGGTGAAATCTCTGTTAGATTTCATGTGTTTGGGGAGAATGCCATTGCTAGGTGCTAAAAATTCTCGCAGTACCTAGTACGTCCTCGGCCATGTCTCCCGAGATTTTGTACTTTTTCAGCATTAATGAATTAGACATCACAAATATCTTGTCCAGGCCAGTAGGAAAAGTGGTTTAAGTTACAGGAGGACTTTGGCTGCTTCTGTATCTGTCACTTCTGAGCTGTCAATTAGAAGTGATGTTAACAAGCTGTATTGTGCAGGACTCTCGGGGGGGGCAGCTGCGATGCGTGGCTGTGTGACTGCGTTGTGGGAGGGTGATGGTGTGTGTGTATTCCAGTATGGCACCGGGGGAAGGTAGGAATACGGTGTTCATATTTGACATCCAAAAAACCACGGCACATCAGAAATCCTCTTGTGATGCCAGTGCTCTGAGATAAGTGCTGCTTATCCAAAGACTTGCCTGTTGGGTACAAGTACTTAGTAAGTAAGCGTGACTGAAACTGGAGAGGGATAGGAGTTCATACGCTGACGGTGTACGGGCAACCTGGATAAGCTGTGATTTTTACTTCTGGAGTGTGAAGAGGTCCTACTGTGAGTCCCAGGGTCTCTGGGTGATGCTGCCGTAGGCTCTGTGCACTCCAACGTGCAGTAAATCCTGGCAAGACTCTCTTTAGCCCGAAGTGTTTAGCATACAGTTGGTTTAATCCCCTAATCTTATCAAGCACTGCTGTAAATGAGAACTGAAGAATGAATTCATTCTGAAAAACAAAGCCCAGCTATATTTCTTAATGCACAAGTGCACAAGATTTCTCCTTTGGCTTACCTGATTTGCTTATTTTTTAATCCGCTGTTTGTTTAAAAGTATCCGACTACAGATTTGGGCTCAGTGGCAGAGGTGCTCGGTAATCGGCTCTCCTGCGATGCGAGTTTATCTGCTGCTTAAGTTGCCTCAGGGTATCCCAGGATGAGAGCCCTAATGCAGTCTGGGAGGCTCCTTTGCTGGAAGTTGCAAGGTTGGCAGAGGAAGGAATTGCTGGTGGGTGCTTGGTGACAAGCAGTCGGGTTTGCGTTTGGTTCCTTTTGTGCCAGTCCAGGGGTGGAACGTGTCCTTTGCCTTCTTGCTTTGCCCACACCTCCTGTTTCTGCCTGCCCGGAGAGATGAAACAATCCTGCCGGGGTGCGTGTGCGGGCTGCCGGCCGCTCGGCTCGGTGAGCGTGTGGCCAGCGGCAGGGGAACGTGTTCCCAGACCTTGTGGTGAAGTTGAACAGTGAAATACCAGTTTCTGGCACTCCCTTTTGTCTCCCCTGTGATACCACAGAACAGGCAGTCTCTTTAAATGATTGATTTCACACAGATTTACCTGAGTTCATTCATCTTGATGCAGCTTTGCCGGGATGAATTTTCTCTGAGGTCTAGCCATGCTGATAGTTTTTTTTAAGGGCTGGATTCTGCCTCCTTTCCTCTAGCAGAGGAGCACCTTATTTCATTAAGAGCTCCGCTGCATTCAGTGAGGCTGTTTAAAGAGTAAGGTGCTGTGGTGCCTGTGACTCAGACTAATGCAAATAAATTTAAAGGGCAGATTAAGCGCAGTGTGAGTATGGATTGCAGTCTGGCTCTTAATGAATAATTCAGGAACGTGGAGGACACAGTGTAAGAGTTAAGTGCTTAATCCAGCTGCGGGTGAAGTCAGCGAGAGACTTTCCATTGACCCCGGTCCGGAATATGTATCAGCACGGACTTAACTGTGAGTTTGTAGATTGTCCCACTGATGGCAGTGTGCTTCAGCCGTTAGCTACACCTGTCTGAATTAGTGCCCAGTAGAATATTATTTATGACCCTCTTGCCTGTCATTAGCCATACCTTGCAGCACTGCGAGTGAACTTTTCTGAGGTCTCTGCGCTGCTACTGAGTCATGCTTTCACCGCACTGAAAACCAAAAAAGATTAGTAGCTGGAGTGCTGTACCACCGATGGGAGAAGACAAAGGCACCAAGTTTGGTGAAACAAGCTTCAAAGGTTTAATTTTGGGTGCTTATAGCTGGCGATGATGCCCTCCTTTTGCAAGAGCAAGGCACTTACATGTCATGAGGATTTCACCAGAATTGGATGCTCAGCCCTTTGCAGCTCAGGAGTCCCCCTCTGTTCCTGCCGGTGGTGGAGCCTGATCTGCTTTCGTGGGGGTGAATTGAAACCCCAGGCACTGGAACTGCTCCTGGGAGACCCGTTGGGGTGAGGGTGGCAGAGCAGCTATCATCCGCCGACGGGAAGCAAGAGGATGCTCTGCAACCACAGCTCTTGTTTCATGCTGTGAGTTAGCAGCAAACAGGAATCCTGCCCTTCCAGCTTCCCTGGAGGAATTGACTTTCTCCTAAAGGTACTTTCAGTGCTGGCCATAAGCGGCTTTGATTTTTTTGATGGTAGCAGCATCACTGCCTTGGAGGGGTAGAGCATCTCCTCTTTCTTGTAATAGCACAGGAAGTATAAAACTTGAGAAAGCTGTGCTCTTGCTCTCAGCCTGCAGATCTGGCAGTGCAGCAGTCTCTGCTCGCCCACGGGGAGACAAGCGTGCCCGTTGCAGAGGACCCCAGACGTCGGCTGTCTCCCACGCTGAAATTAGGGGCTTCACAGATCCCTGACCCCTTTCTCCTGTTTTGAGTTATCTCTGCTTGCTGGGAGAAGAGGTTTGGGGAACAAGGCTGGGATCCTTTCCCTGCCATCTGCCTTAAGGCAGCAGGCTTGAAAGTTGGCACGGTTAATTCCTGATCTTTGCCAAGTTCTGTTAGTAGAGAACAACTTCTGAATAGAAGACAGTTCCTGTTACATAAATAGTGGAGAAGGGGGAGAGGCCAACGTGTTTGCAGGGGGTGAAAGACATACTGGCAGTCGTCTGGTTCTTAAACTGCTGCCGGCCTCTGACTCTCTGGCAGAGAGTCAGAGGTGAGAATCCTTTCTCTGCCCGGACTTCAGGGTGTGGATGCTGTCGCTTCTGTGCAACCACCCCAGTGAAGTCTCTTTACGTTTGGGGCTGGGAATGTGAGCCCAGGGTCTTCCTGCTAAGATGACTGCATGGACGAGCTTGTATGGGCTTCAGGGCATCCTGTCTGATGTTGCCACAGATATTTTTTCCCATCTTGCTTTTGTGTAGGAGGAGTTTCTTCAACCTGAGGACAGAGCAGGGTTCTGGGAGATACCTAGCTTTACTTGAAGCTCACTCGGCTGTCCGATGTCGGGCTAGCAAGGCGTGGAGCCTCTGCTTCTTCATCTGTATGTGGTGATATCTATTTAATAAATAGTAACAATGCCCTACATTAGAGTGGCACTTTCTTTTCTAGCATCATTTGGCTCAGTACACTGTTTCTTTCACGGTCTGTCTACAAAAATGTATCTTAGGAGCCCAGTTTCCCCATGTGTTCTCATGTTCTTAAAAGGTCTGTGTATTTGCAGACCAGTAGCAGGGAAGGAAATTCATCCCCCCTGCTCTGGCGGGGGGATTGGACTAGATGATCTTTTGAGGTCCCTTCCAGTCCCTAACCTTCTGTGATCTGTTGGCATCACAGGCCTCTGCTGGGAATTAATGTTTTTACACTTTATCATATTGAGCATGGGAGGAGCTGGGGCATCTGGTAATCAAAGCAGAGGGTTGGGAAGAATTGGATCCTGTTGTTGCCTTGCTACAGATCTTGGGATTTTGAGCAGATCTGGATGGTTCCCGTAGCAAAGGCGACTGAATTTTGGATGCTTCTATTTCTGGACACCCAGTTTGTGTCTCTAGTAACTGGAGTTGGAGGTACCGCTGCTGCTCCCCAACTGGCAACTAAAATTTAACCTTGTTAGTTGTAACTTGCCTGGTCTGTATTGAGCTTCTGTTGAAGTCAGCAAAAGTAATGGCTGAGTTCCAGCAGAGCTGGAGCTAGACTGTGAGGCCTCGCTTAATTCATTTGTAAACTTGCACATAATCCGACCTGTTTCCCTAGAGGAATAAGGGAATTGGGTCTGATAGGTGTTTGCGAAGGGTTTATGCAGTCTCTGATAGAAACTGATATGATGCACAAATGCTCTTTGCTGCTGAGGGGATGTGCTGTATGTTGTCTGTTTCTTGGCTCTCTTGTACCCCCAGGAGCTGGGAATGAATTGCTTTTGAGTGCTGTGTTAAGGTCTGTGGAGACAATTTGGAAAAAGCCCAAAACAACACCTAATCCTTTCTACTGCTTGGGGTACTGCTGAACACGCAGCACACTTGATTCCCTGAATCAAATAATTTGTCTTTTTGTTCCTCCTGTTAACAAGGCAAATGAATTCCCGAAGACGATGGGGCTGCAAACTCAGGTTTGAACTAGAGCCCAGCAGGGCATTTTAAACACATCTGAGAAGCCCAAAGCAGCCCTGGCTCCTGCTTGTAAATCAAACCTGACCAAACTCTCTGTCTTCACGTATCCTCTGCCACCTCTTGCCCTGCACCTTCTGCCTCACACCCTCCTGCTCACCCTCCAGCTAACAGCTCGTGCGCCGAGTTTAGTCTTCACACCGATTTTTATGGCTGGGTTGAAGTGGAAAGGCGAGCAGGCCTGTGAGAGGATGGAAATGACTCAATAGAATAGTGGGCTTCATTTAAACTGAGGGCTGTGAGTCTGGGCGGTAGAGACAACAGCTTGTTTTGAAAGCTAAATCTGTTTTGCAGGAAAGCTTGGGCTGGATCTTGAACCGTGGCAGGAAGCTGCTCCTTCTGGTGCATCCTGCCAGCAGCTGCTTCTTTCCATATCCAAACTGAATTTTACTTCCAAGGCCACCCCTTCTCTTTCTCCCAACCCTAATCCTTGTGTCTGAGCCCTGTCGCTTCATGCGGGGCCTCTTTGAGACAGGGAGCAAGTGGGCAGCTGAGCTGTGGTCTTTGGTGTTCTGTGGTAGAAACTCTTCAGCATCGCAGGGAGCTATAAAACACCAGCCTGTGACAACTGGAAAAAAGATGTATCAGCAGGTAAACGTCTCATCCCCCGTGGCACTGCTTAAGCTGAGGAAAAGAAGCTTCGTTCTTGTAAATCTGTTACAACGAACCAATTCCTTGGTGAAAGTTAGCTCTCACTAACTGAAGAGTTCACAGCATTTCTGTGTAAATGGTACAGTGAAGCATTTGACCTTATTATTCCAATAACTGAGAGCTGTACTCTAAGTAGCAGAGACAGATTAAGTTAAAAATGTGATGACATTTCCTTTACAGACCTCTTGCTATTTCTTGTGTTCCTCCTCTATTTCTAACGTGTCGTGGAGGAGATCGTTCCTTCTGGATCCAAATCGTGGCACAGCTGTGGCTAAACTCATCCCTGCCTGTGCACAGCGTGCCTACGCACCCGCCTGGTCGGTTATGGGGCAGATCCTGGCACTGTTGGCATTTCTGTTCCTCTGACTGGTTTGGGCACAGCCTGCAGAAAGCTTGCTTCCTTATTCAGCCAAATGGGCCGGGTTTCCAGAGGTGCAGACACAGTATCACAGAATTGTTGAGACTGGAAAAGACCTCTGAGATCATGAAGTCCAGCCTGTGTCTAAACAGCATCGCAACAATTCCACTTCAGCACAGGGTGGTGGAGCGAATCCCTTTGAAAACCAATTTACAGATGTCTGTGTAAGAGTTTGCTTGCAGAGGGGGATCCCAGGAGGCTTTGGGACCAAGGCATGTTGTGAAAGGATGGAAGACAGGGTCTTATACTCCAAAATATGAGAGCAGTTCAGAAGCAGGTGATGTGATTTGCCCCAGGAAAGCTAGAAAAACTTAAGAGCAGAGCCACAAACGTTTCCTTGGTTTGTGTTTTAGCTGCAGAGACTTGATCCCGCAGTTAGCACAAGTAGCATCACAGCCCGTGGATGCCTGGCTGAGAAGTGTGGGATGCAGAAGAGAACTGGGAACAGTTGCCTGAAATGCTTGGCTGGTTTGCCAGATGGCGGTCGCTTGGCATCCTTTGGCTTGGACGGTTGCCATTCGTGAGCTCGAGCCACTCGCATGGCTGTTAATCTCTGAATCTTTTGGTAGTGGAAGGGGAACAGGGCCAGGGGTGGTGTCTGCTGCTTCCCAAACTGCTCCTGTGCTGCGCTGCTCCGGGTCTGTGCTGGGAGCAGAGGGGAAGAAGAAGGGACACCACTGCTGTCTCAGCTCAGTCCTAGTGGGCTGTGGATGTGGCTTCACCGGCAGCTTCTGGAAGCTGCTGCCAGCAACATGTCCCTCCCTTGCACAGGGACTAACAGGAACCAGCTCTTAATGTCTCTTGCCTGCATTAGGGAGCACCCTGGACTCTCCTTGAGATTAATGTGTCATTAAAGCCTGTTTGCTTATTCTGAGACCCTGCCTCCTCCTCTGCCAGCAGCCTGCAGGACTGTGCTCGCTGAGCTGCGGTAACATTTAATGCGAGTTTCTGCATGGTTGGTGCAGCTGGCAGTAAGCTTTACATCCTTGTGCTGGCAGGGGATCCGCCAACATGCTCTTCAGGCACTGAAGCATCTTGTCTCATCTCTACATCCTCCCCTTCCCCTAGGGAAGTTTTCCTTCTGTTCTGCAAAACCTTGTGTTCAGCCAGACCCCGCTCTGGAGCAGTCAGCTGCGGCACTAGAGGTTCTCCAGCCTCTGGGTTTTACATCTCTGCTTCCAGATTTCTCACTGATCCTGAGAAGATGAAAAAGCAGTGCTAATTAATCTAATTTCAGAAGCACCAGGTGTTCATGGGAGGAGAGCAGCTAGCTGCATATGTTTCAGAGAGAGAGAGAAGTGTGGGAGGTAAGAAAGACGTACCTGCTCAGATCCCACTCTGCAGGCTGCCGAGAGCCAGCTAGCTACGAGCCACGTTGTGAGTCCCTCCTGATCCAGCAGCCACTTTTCTGTGGGTGACAATACAGCCTGGTTTGCTGCAGTTATTCCAACTCAGCCGCAGTGACTGCAGAATAAATTCCTCCCAAAAGTCAGGCCTTCACATTCTCAGAAATAAGACGGCACATGCATGCCCCTGATGAGCTCAGCTTAGTTCATGGAGCTGGAATGGTGTGAGAACAGCATCACCCATTCCTCTCCTCTGCTGATGGGTGGAAAGCCCTGCTGGGGAGCTGACTGGGGCTGAAAGGCTGTCCCCACCACAGATCGCAGTCCTTAGAGCCTTCCTGTTGTGATTCTGGCATTTTCTGGTGTCTGCAAATTACAGCAGCAAGAAGGCAAGACCTTTAGATTCATCAGAGTGAGGCTAGGTGGCATCTGGAGTGGGACACTGATCCGTGTGGCTCAGACACGTGCGCAGAGGGGACTTTCTACCTGTACCTCCTTTGCCTAGAAGTTCAGAGCATCAGGAGGAGAGCTGGCTGAGTACAGACACTTCAGATGAAGGGGAGTACTTGCAGCATCTTCTTTTACCCTTAATTGTACTTCTTATGTTGGAGTGGCAAGAAGTGGAGATGAAATAGCTGCCTGTGCTGTGCTTGGCGAGAAGGACCAGCAGCATAAGTTGATGTTCCTGTGTTACCCACAGAACCGCCACCAGCAGAGTCCCCTCAGCACCAACTGCCGCTCGGGCTGCCGGCGAAAAAAGCAGCTCACGTGTGTGGGGAGGAAGAAATTGCCCTCCTCCTCCTCAGTAATGAGCCAGCGGCTTGTGGGGAGGCTCTGGAGAAAGGCCTTTAGGAGAGGGTGTGTTGGATTTTGCCAGGAGCTGGTGCACACACAAGCAGGCTATTGCTGGGGAGCTGCAGATGGAGGGGAGGGCACAGCCAGCCCTTGTCTTGGTGCTTCCTCGCGCTGCAGGGAGCAGGTGTGGGGAGCAGGGTCAGAGCTGGAGATCGTGCAGCTGAGCACAGAGGAGTGTCGGTGCCCGCAGGGATGTGAACTGGGGAGCCTCCGCGTGGGGTAGAATAATAAATGGCTGGCAGGCGCTGGCAGCAGGACTTGGCTTTCCTTTTCAGGGTGCGGGAGACTGGAGCTTGTCTAGAGCAGCCCACCAGCTTGGGGTTTGCAGGTTATTCCAGGGGCTTGGAAACTGGTGGATCCTCTCTGTGGTCTGAGATTCCTTCCTGGAGTGAGTGGCACTTCTTGGGATAATAATCCAAAGCCGTGGTTTGTGGCAGGCACCTGTATGAAATGACGGGTAAAGGCTTTGCTCTGCACGCAGGTGCTCAGGGCTGGACACGGGAGCATGGAAATCCTCACACCTGGAACAAGGTTGGCTCCGGTGGCACCGGTGGGTGGGCTCTAAGGGGCTTTTGAAGTCCACATTGAGGCCCCCGAAGGCACGCTGATACAGAAGCCAACCCTTTCCTTAGTTTTTTTTGGCTGGTGCTCAACCAATATCAAAGTCATTTTTGTAGTGGTTAGGTGAGTCGCTTCCGCAGCGTGTCCGTCGCAGCTTGCTTGGCATCTGCATGCACAAACCTGGAGGTGCCACACGCCTGGGTGACAGCGGCGCCTTGTCCTTAGCACGAGCAAGCAGCTTGAGTGGTGAACGTGGCACAAGGCTGCAAGGCACGTTTCGTGAGATTATAACCCAGAAGCTGTCTACAATCGTTAGTCACAATAAGCAGGAGCAAATTACTTTTGTTGGAAAGTGAAGTTCTTGTGTAGATTTACCTCCGCAGGAATCTTGGCCTGGCAGGGCAGTGAGCATGTGTTGGTTGATGCCAGCAAATCCTGGTGACCTTTCTCTTTGAAAAGTGCCCGTTTCAGTACTTTGAAGCAATTTCTTGTGTCCTTTTGGATTATTTCTTTAAAAATTCTGTCGGGATGCAGATTCTTCCTGGAGTTGCTTCAGAAGTAGCACCCTAGGACAGAGCTCATGGCTCGTGTTTGCTGGAGCTGTGGTGGGGCTGCCTCAGTTTCCCCAGCTAGCCCCATATGAAGGTCTCCCCCTGATTCAAAGCTGTGGGGTCACGCTTTATCCAAAAGGAGGAAACATTCTGGAAAAACGTGGTGTTAAAATAGGAAACACGGATGGCTACACTTAGTTCTTATTTGCAGGCATCTTACTAACAGCAAAGTAGCTAAAGAACTGCAAGAAGCAGCTTTACCTTCTGCTTTTGCTGTACATCTCTGGGTGGATTGGCTTTCTGAGGTGCCCCAGGTCCTGGCATGCACATCGCTGGTTAGCAGAGAGTGTGAAATTGGCTCTCGTCCTGGAGGCTGGATGTCCCTCGCCAGCAGAGAGGTTACGGGGCGCAGCGGTGGTTTTGCTTGATGTTGCAGCAGAACAACGCAGAGTGTGCAGTTTGTGGCACACGGCCCCTCTCTGTGCGCTCTAAGAAATCAGGTATTTTGTGTGTCAAACTAGGCACCCAAAATAAGCGTATGGTTTCTCCTCCTGAGCTCCCGCATCTGTCAGACGCGGACTACACCACCCCCTCCTCCTCGGCGATGCGAAGAGAAGGTTCAGTTCAGTCCTGTTTGTTCAGCCTTCAGACTCTGTCGTGACAGGCGGCGTTGAAAGGCTCATGAGGAAATTAATAATTCTGCCTCTGAGCCAGGCGTGAGCAGTGTGCAGGAAATGAGGCGTGAGACCACACGCTGAACAATGAGGAGAGAACAAGGTAGCAGAGAGCTGCTGGGTTCGGGGAGCATCGTCCGTCCCGTGCGCTGCTGGAGGCTGGAGTCCTTGCCTTTGGACACTGGAAGAAAAACTGCACTGCAAAGCGTTTACAGGAGGAGGGCAAATTAAGGATGCTGTGTCAGCCCTGATTTTGGCATTTCCTGACTGGTGAGTGCTCGACTTTGCAGCTAATCTTTCCACACTGTTTTTGGCATGCAATTATGAGCAGATCTAATCAGCACTCGTCAGACACATGGAAGAGCAGGCAGGTGCAGGCGGGAGATCCTTGGTGCCGTAGGCTGAGAGCGCTCCAACCGTTCTGAAAGCAGGTCGAGAGAATCATCTAGGTTGGAAAATGTCTTTCAGATCATCAGGGCTGACCGATTCCCTCCATTTCCAAGCTGCTTTTGTCTTAGTCAGGGTCTAAAAGTGCCAGTAAGGGAAGAGAAGGGGAAGAGTGAGCAGTGAGAGAGGACACCTCAGTCAGGAGTGTGTTGTGTGTGCACGTACGTGGTTTCATAAAGCTTGGGAGATCAGGCAACCCTCCATCCTGTATACAGCCCTATCTATTGTGTTGCCTCCGGTGGAATTGCAGACAATAAAGCTTTAAATGTATTTTTTTTAAAATAGGTTTGTTGCAATTTTTCCCCAGCAAATGCTCATTTACATCACTGCGCTCCAATTCCAATGTCATCGTGCTGCCAGAGCATTCATGTCCTTCTGACTTGCAAAGTGCCTGGGGTCTGGTGATGCTTTTGTGCTTTTTACCACAGGATATCGAGCAAGTGGGGAGGCAAATGCAAAGGGCCCAGAAAGAAAAATAGATCAAAGCCTTGTTGCTGCATTGGTAAAGCTGGGAGGGTAGACCTGCTTGATTAATAATGGTGAAGCCAGCCCAGCCAGCGGTTTAAAACGGTGCCTTTAAGCAGCATTTGCTTCTCTGGGCTTGTATCCCACCGAAACAGGGTCTGGGCTGAGTCCTCAATCACAGGTTCTGGTCAGTGGCTGAGTTAAACCTGTGTTTAGGTGCCCAGCTTGAGGTGTCCTGGGCCTGCTTTACTTTTCCAGGAATGCACCACTTCTGAAAGCCAGGCCCTTGGTTAGGGGCCCAGAGGTGATGTCTAGTCCCTCCTTAATGATTCCTTCTTCTCACTGATGAAAAGTCGCCTGCAGCGGCGAAGGGCAGCACGCAGCTTGCTCCATGCACCCAGGTATGGCTGCACTGATAAAGGGAGAGCAGGGAACTGAAAAATCCCTTCTTGGGTTTGTTTTTGTTTTTTTTTTTTAAAAATATACTTCTGGACTAATCTCAGTGATTCAAGTGCAGAGCAAAACTCTGGTCCTGAGTCTCGGTGTCACTGCTTTAAAGTGGGTGTACAATAACGATGTTCTTCAGTTTTACACAGCCAGAGCCACATCCAGGCACCGTGTCCATCCCTGCTATCAACTGTGCATCCTCACAGAGATGGCTTTTTGTAGGAGCTGTCCCTCTTAGAGGACCTTTATTTAGCTACTAAAGGGTCCTGAAGCTGCCTTTGGTCGAAACTCCAAGATTTTTCAGGAGCACGGATAGGACCACACTAGCTCTGCTCTGAAAGCTTTGCCCATGGGAGAAGCAAATGGGAAATTTAATTATTTTGTCGATAGGAATCTCCTGTATTACAAAAATTGTCTTTCTCTCCCCTTCTGAGCCTTGTGCTTTCTTTCCTTTTTTTCTTTCTAGCTTGCTGATGCACCAGGTTTCCTTTTTGCTGGAAGAAGGAACAACTGAGTAATCGAAATGGGACACTAGTGAGGATTTTTTAATCTGAAAGTCAGCATGAATTAGTCAGGTCAGGTGTAATTAGCGTCCTCATCTGTCACTTCCTCTCCCCAACTTGTCAATGACTTTCTCCTAGAAAAAGAACTGTTGTGTGGGAACTGCATGGATGGTTTTCCAGGTTGGGGTGCAAGTGCCAGTCCTTGCAGGGCTCTTGGAGTCTGAGCTGGATCCCACGGGCTGCAGTCAAGCGCAGAACTCTGGCTGATCTTAAGGTCTCCCAGGCTTGACTTTGTCCCTCCTTTTCTGCTCTGTGTCACGCTCACAGGAGTCGCAATTACTCCTGCCCTGTGCTCCATAGCCCTGCAATGCTTTAAATGTTTAATTCCGTGCTCTGATGGGACCGGGAAGTTGTGGCGAGGCGGGGAGGATGCCCGGGTTAGATGGCAGAACAGGGGGATGCATATCAAGGGGCTTGGAGGCCCGTCTGCCCGTCACTGTGACGGTCATCCAGGGAGCAAAGAGCTGAGCCTCTTCCATTGGGCTCTGGTAGGATCCGTGGCCGTGGTGCTGAGGTTTTGTTGCAGGTTGTCTGGTTTGCAGGGCTGGGGCTAGTGGTTCAGACCTGATGTTAAGTCTGTGCTACTCTGGACAGAAATGGCCGCTGGCACTGAAAAAAAATAGCCTTGGCAAGGAGACCTTCCTTGTTTTCCTCCTACTCATGTTTCTACGCTGCTGCTGTGGCAGTAAAAAGGCAAATGAGATCATCAGCTGGATCCTGGCATTATCGGTACCTTCCCTAAAGTTGTGTGTCTTTGTACCAACACAGCGTTGGAACACGTGTCTCTCCGAGGCCACGAGTCTCTTCACTGCCATGGACTGTGTCCAGTTCTGGTGTCCCCACCATAAGAGGGACGTGGATCTGTTGGAGCGTGTTCAGAGGAGGCCACAAGGATGATCCAGGGGCTGGAGCAGCTCTGCTACGAGGACAGGCTGCGGGAGCTGGGATTGTTCAGTCTGGAAAAGAGAAGACTTCGGGGGGACCTAAGAGCTGCCTTCCAACACCTGAAGGGAACCTACAGGAAGGCTGGGGAGGGACTTTTTACAAGAGTGTCCAGTGATAGGACAAGGGGAAATGGGTTTAAGCTGAAGGAGAATAGATTTAGATTAGATCTGAGGAAGAAATTCTTCAGTACGAGGGCGGCAAGACTTTGGAATAAATTGCCCAGAGATGTTGTGGCTGCCCCCTCCCTGGAGGTGTTCAGGGCCAAGTTGGACGGAGCCTTGAGTAGCCTGATCTAGTTGAGAGGCGTCCCTGCCCGTGACAGGGAGGTTGGACTAGATGATCTCTGAGGTCCCTTCCAGCCCAGGCCATTCTAGGATTCTAGGATTTTCTGAACTCACATCTTCACATCGGGAAGGATGTTCATCCTGGGAGGATGCTGAAGCCGCCTGGCAGGCTGAAGGCTGAATGCTGAGAGGGAGGAGGTATTTTGTGTACTGTACTGCAGACTCCTCCTTCCCTTCCGCTCTACCTCCTCCTACCTACCCTGCCTTTCCAGCTCAGTTCGTTCCCACAAGGTCCCTCCAAGCTCAGCTGTGTTCCCGAGTCAGCAGCTTGCTTGCCCCTTCGCCTTTCCCCAGTCTCGAGTGGTTCCTGGCGGGCTTGATGAGCAGGGCAGCTCAGCTGAACATGTGCCAGCACCAGGGTAGGAGGTGGGTGAGCTGAACACGAGCCGTGCAGGGCAGCTTTGCCGGCGGGATGCGTGGTCCGTGGTTTCTGTGCAGCCTTTTGGCAAAAGGTTGGAGATTCGCCCCTGCCCGCGCGGCTGTGCAGAAAACAGCTGCTGCAGCTGGGTGGGCAGGCTCGAGGAGCTCGTGTTCCTCAGGCAGCTGGTTTGGTGTCTGTCCGTTGCTGGGGGTGCGGTGGCAGCCTTGACCCTTGTCACCACACATCTGTTCAATCCTGTGTCTTCCTGGTGGAAGAACTTGCAAGTGTGGGCAGGAAGGGGTCCCTGATGTGGGACACCCCGTGGCGACTGCGGCTCTGCCTCCTCTTTCCTTCTGGCTCAGGGCTGGCCGTAACGTGGCGCTGTAGGTTCCTGCAACATCTGGCTTCGTGTGGCCAAGCATGTGACTTAGGAAGCAAAAGGTATTTTATGAGGGAGAACTTGTGGTGATGGTGGAGGTTTTGAGTTAAAGTATTTATTTACCGACCACTTTGCCCATTTCTTTTACCTTTTTCTGACTTAATGAAAGCTGTGCCTGTAGTGGCACCCTAAATCTCACCCAGAAACCTTCTCTACAGGAGGCTCTGTCACCCTTCAGCCTGCTGACTGGTTTTGAACCAAGAAGAAGCTGACTGGCTTTGAAAGGGGCAGAGGGAAGCCCAAAAAATCTGAATGCCTACCGAAGCATCTGAGTCAGTACCTCTTCTCTAAAGAAATGGATCCAGGGCTCCTAGGAGTATTTTCATCCTCTGCTCCTTCCAACCTGGAGCAGGCTCAGCTTGAACAGAAGCGAGGCAGAGCTTTGAGGGCTGCAGGATTAGGTCCACTGTGCGTATCCTGGAGATGGGAAAATAACTGGGCCAAGCTTCAGTGTTGGAAGTCCCTGAGTAGTGTGAGAAATGGTGGAGGGAAAACAGTCCAGCCCCCAAATAGAATTCAAGAAGGAAAAAATTAATTTCACTTCCCTTCTGGCTCATTTCAGGGTTTATCTCTTCCACCATTCAGTTTGCCGTGTTTGGGGTTGGATAAGCTTTCATCCTGACTCAGGATGACAAAGGCAGTAAAGCCAGACAAGTCCCAAGGGCGATACTGAGTGAGCTGTGTCTGGCTTTGCAGCCGAATCATGTGGTAAACTCTCGTTTGAAGCGAGTTCAGAGCTGTGGTGGAACCAGGGCAGGATGCCCACACGTGCTTACCCTGCGTGCAGGGGGGAGGCTGTCGCCGTCAGGGACAGACAGCCCGAGTGCCTCCCTCCCTTGCCCTTGCCTTTCTGCCTGGACCAAGTCTTGATCTTTCCCCGACTCACGTGAGTACAGAGGGTCTTCCAGCATTTACTGTGTGGGGTTTACACCAGCATCAGGATTTGTACCAGCCTTGAGGTAGATTGTACATTTTGGGTGCTCATCTTTTATAAGGTGGATTTTGCAGTGTGGGTGGAAGAGCCAGAGGGAAATGCCTGAGGTCCAGTCCCTTCCTTGAGTTGAGGATTTAGCTCTTGGTTAAAAATGAAGATGGTGAGATCCCTTTTTTGCTGGCTTATTACTATCTCTGTCTCTCTTATTTCCCTTTCTCGTCACGTGCAGGCTCTTCTGTTTCAGGATTAGAATATTCTCCCTCTTACTCCTCAGAAGCTCCATAAATGGGAAATTATTATGGCTCTTTACCTCTTTCTAAAGTGAGAATACATATGCTTGATCAGGTCCTGCAGTAAGTCTGTTCTGTTGAAGGAGAGCCCAGGCTGATGGGAAAAAAGGCAGCTGGGTGGAGTGGAGGTAATAACATGTACA
Organism: Apaloderma vittatum; assembly: GCF_000703405.1. NCBI lineage: Eukaryota > Metazoa > Chordata > Aves > Trogoniformes > Trogonidae > Apaloderma > Apaloderma vittatum. Next base: position 1,807 of record NW_009697295.1, on the reverse strand, counting down.
CACCAGCTTGCCCAGACGGGGTGGGCAAGCTCATGGAGCGTCAATGCACACTGCTGACACGGACTGAAGTTGTTGCTTGGCTGTCTCTTAGAGGCAGAATGGTGCTGGGGCTTGTCAGCCAAGAGATGGGCAGGAGTTAAATGCTGGCCAAGGGCTTGTATGTCTGCAACGGTGAGCAGCATGGGGGGACCTCTGAGCTGGGGCTGTGTTTCGGGGGACTAGTGTGTCCCATCAGGCTTTGGACACACAGGACGATGTCACTGCCCTCCACTGCTTTGTCAGCATCCATGGGGTTCGGGCTGCTCTGTGGGGAGAGTTTGGGAGTGCAGAGAGAGCAGGCAGGACTGCAGTAAGGAGTCGCCGGGAGAGGATTTACGTGCAGATTCAGGGACTTGGAAAAGCCTCTTCCCTGTCATGACACAAGTAAAGCTCTGTGGAAGTAGCAACAGAAGAGCACACGGGTGTGCATGCTCCCAAGGGTGGGATGGAGGAGTACCTGCACGCCAGTAGCTCTTGGGCAGCATCACTCGTGTGCTCTTGGCTTTGCCCCAGTGCCCGAGGCTCACGCAGCAGTGTGCGGCTGTTCAGGGAAACTCTGAGACACTGCCTGGCTGTTTAGGATTATGCAACCTAAATAATAAGAGGAGCCTAAAACCAGCTAGATTTCTCTTAACCTTTCCAGAGACTTGAAAAAAACCCCCTTTTGGCTTTCTTCTTGCTGTCTCACAGCCCTACATGTGAAGGGGAATGCAGAATTTTTGCAAGCTGCCCTTTCCTCACCCCGTTGCTTAGCCTCCTGAGGGCTGGAGGTCTGGCAGAAGAGAGGCTGTGGCCATCTGCCACCAGTGGTGCCCATCTGTCTGTGCGCTGCGAGATGGCAAAGCAGGAGGCGGATTCCACAGCGGATTACGAGTGCCCTCCTGCCCAGCTCCCCGCAGCCTGCCGGCGGCAAGTGAGCCGCCGGCCGGCGGCAAGTGAGCCAGCTGCAGGAGCCTGACCGCGGCAAAGCGGCTGGGGAGTTGCTGCTCCCATGCTGACAGGAAGGGTGGGATGTTTTGAGATGATGTTTTGCAGATTAAAGCCACTGATTAACCTTCGTGCTCACTCTGGTGCGGACAGGAGCAAGGAGGCTGGAGCCCAGAGGTTCCCCATTCTCCGCAGGCTCTGTGGTGCCGGGAGCACTCTGCCCAGCCTGCCAGCGCAGATGCCCGTCGAGAGCAGAGGGAACCCCATGGGAGCTGCTGGAGCTCCCGTGAAATTCCAGTGAGCAAAGCCCCGGGCATCGTCCAGGCTGACCAGGGCCAGGGAGGTTGCTGTGGCCCCTGCCCCTTTGCACATCCCTCTTCTGCCAAGGAGCGTTTCTGCCCTGTTGCTTTTTCTCTTGGTCTGAGTTCAGGCAGCTCCCAGCTCTTCTGAGGACCTAGAGTTCAGGGGGTGCTGGCAGTTCATCTTCCTGCTGGTGTAAATCCTGTTAAAACAGGAACTCTGCTTAGGAGCAAAGCTAGTAGACTCCTTCTGGCCTGTGTGTGAATGGTTTGCAGCTCTCAGGGTCAAGTAACACACTGAATCCGTTTGTTTATTGAGTGTGTGGGGGCTGCTGGCTTTTCTCTCGGGAGCCAGGAAGGGGGAATCACGCTTACAGGGGCTGGGCATGGCCACCTGTGGCTGCCTGGCTGGGGGGGCTGTGGTGCAACACCCAGAAGGGGCACATGGGAAAGTCTGAGAATTTTTGTGTGCTGGAAGCCCCCTGTGACAGAGAACACCTCCCAGGGAGTCCACCTTTCTTTCCTGCCCAGGTGTGGGGGAG
>NW_009697294.1:28592-56420 GCF_000703405.1 Apaloderma vittatum | reverse complement strand
CTGCTGCGGGGCGGGAAGAGCAAACTGCAAATAAATAAAATAAATCCCTAAACCCAGGGGGGTTTCAGAAGAGCCTCCCGTGCTCAGAAATCTTTGAGGAAGCAGCCAAACTGTGGGAAACTGCCCGGACACCCAGCAGCCCTCACCCGGCTGGCCCCCAGCCTGCGGCCCCGCGGCCGGGGCACTTCGGGATCTAGTTTACTGGGCGTGGTGGTGTCGGGTTGACGGTCGGACTGGATGATCTTAGAGGTATTTTCCAACCTTAATGATCCGATGACTTGCAGGTGAGCCCCAAAAAGCACCCAATCGCTTTGGCAGTTGGACTTTTGGGGACCACGTTCACATTGGGTCAGCAAAACCCCCACTCCACATCCAGTGACAGACAGAGAAGCTCTCCTCCCAGTGTGTGCTGCCCACATTTTTTGGGTGCGTTCCCCAGCACGCCGAGGAGGCAGCAGCCGCCGCAAAGCCCCTGAGGGCCCCATGTCCATGGGCCAAGCGCAGATGCCAAAGTAACACGTGGCAGCAGCCCCCGGGGTTTTTTCCTGCGGGGACAGGAACACACTCCCATACAAACAGCGATGATGCTGGAGGCGTGACTCGCATGGAGATTGTCTACCAAAGTCCAAGTGATTAAAAACCTGTTTCTTGAGTTTCCGGCTTCCTTTTCACAGCTCCTTTAATTAAATGGTTACACTGGCCAAAATCACGAGCTGCTTTGGCAGGCACATCCTCCTTCAGACCGCCCTAGTCACTGCAGGCAGGGCGGGCAGCATTTCCTTCCCCACCTCACCACTTTGGCTTTAAGCTCACACTCTGTGAGATTCTCATCAAGTGTTTCACCGGTCTGCATGTGTTACTCCTGCTCGTTTGTCTGTCCAACAGCATGGCAGCATCACTTCGTGACCAGGCATGGTTGGAGTTTGTGGGCAGCACAGAAACGTGGGCCTGAACGGCATCATCCACCCCGACAGCGTCTGATAACCCAATCCCTCACTCAGGCTGCCTGACTTCTCAGTCAGATGTCATTCACTGTTTGTCCATGCTCCTCCTCCTTCTCTTCTGCCGGTTAGAAACTATCTTGAATTCCCAATCCAAGCTTGCTTCTATTTTCAATCCATCTGTCAGGTGTTAAACCTTGTCTTTCACCTGAAGCTGCTCTCCTCACTCTCTAGTGTCTGCTTTCTATAAATATAGGGGAAAGTAACCATATACATCCTCAGCTTTTTTAAAACAGATCTGGGTGGTGTTTGGGCTCCTTTCCCCAAAAAGCCCAGGCTGGCTTAGCAGCTTTTTGCCACGTTCCTCCAGCCTGAATTAATCTCTATCGATCACAGCAGCTAGAGTCGAGTAAGTTACTCCAGAGAAGGCCCAAACCCCTGTGCTGATGTACATGGTTATCCTACTGGAACTACGTTACCAAACCCCTTCCCATTAATGAGCATAAACCCTGAGGCTCCTGAGCTTAACTGGGACACCAAGATCACCCCATGCCATCAGCCATGGGCCCCCGGAGGTGGCAGACCTTTCACTCCATGCCAAAAAACTTCCTTGTTCCTGGTTGCCTAAGATGTCCTCACCAAAAAGCTGACCTGCAGCAGCCCAGATCGAAATTCAGAAGCAATAAGTCACTTTCTGCATGTGTGCATTTACATTTGCTTTCTCTTGCTGGCACTGCTCTGTTCCCACAGCCTCTGTGGTAGTGGAGCTGCCTCTACACAAGGTTTACAAGCCCTATTCTCTATCCCCTCCAGCTCAGACACCTAAACACCACCTAAATACACAATACTCCCCTCAGTTACCTCGTTGCAGGAACGCTTGCCCAGCTGAAACACTTAGACACAACCTCGAGTTGGTTTTGGCTAACCTTTGACCAATGAAAGCAATTCAAACCACCCCCTTCATCTCTCAAAGGATTTGGATGAGCTAGCTAAGATTGTGGGGAGTACAAACTCTTCAAGGTGGTTATGAATAAGAATGGTTTTCTCTTTAACATGACACCTGTCTTAAGAGTATGAAAGAGGAGGACAAGTTTATTTTCTTCACCTGCCAAAGTTGTGATTTAGAAGTGAACGGGAAACGTCACAAATCGTAACAGAACATAATAACACAAATCACTGTATTGCAGTATATTTCAAAACTCACCAGGAGCCACTGCCTCAAGGTTCCTTCAAGCTACAAAAAGCAATAAATAAGTTCAAAACATCACTCTGAAGCTCTCTCGGTTCTGTGCAATGAAAATAAAACTTACATGCATCACAACCCCCAGATAAATTAAACAATAAAGTATTCACACGAGCAGGAGGTGATTCATATGACAAAGTCAAAAGCAATTAAGGGATGGTTAACCAAGTATCATCAATAATTTGCTTTATCTTCAGTTGCTGAGCACAGCTTTCAGGAAGAAACGAACTCCACAACCTAAAAGCCGTCAGAGAGAATGCAACAGCCAAGGCAGAACAGCATTTAGTACATTTAAACTGCTCCTTGCAAGGATAAGTAAAAGCGCATGACCAGCCTTGATGCTGTAACCAGTGCAGGGATGAATGATATTTCCTTCTATACCAGAGAGCTGGAAGGACAAATAAATATCCCCGTGGACACCCACATCATTTTCAAGACCTCTTTGCACTGCCAGGCCAGCAGCAGGCACATGCAGGTGTTATTTTGGGGGGGCCGGGAAGAGCTGCACACAGGCTGCCCAGGACAACTGACCGTCGCTGTGTCTCTGCAGAAGGAGAAAGCCACCTCTGTGACTCTCTCATCCCTCCTCACCACACAGCCCTGGGTTTTCCCCTTCTGCTTTACTGGAAGAGATCAATTCAGCAGCCAATTAATTACCAGCACCTAATGTATGCTGCCAGGCATCCAGCAGGCTAATTTTGAAAGCCACCATCCTTTAAGACAAATTACTGGAGGCTGAACGTGACACCTGACGACTTGCAGCTATTTTGATTGTGTTCTAATCTTATTGTCAAGGTTTAGCTGTACTCCAGTGTTTCAACTGACCGAAGCAATTCACTGCATCAGTTCTTCTGGGCGTGTGGGGGTTTTTATGCTTTGCCTATTTCTTCACTACATGTTTACTGCTCTATACAAGTCCATGTTCAGATTTGGCTCCTACACAAGAGGAGTATTTTCGTTTTAACCATGTTCTTTGCACGGTTTTTATGTACTTGGTTGCTAGATGCTCTCTACTTTTGTCAGGAAATGATGAAGTTAGAGTGTTTGCTGTTCTAAGTGTCCGAAAAACAATCGATCCACTTTTATCCACGCTGCGCTCACTTTTCACAACACTTAACTCTGCAAAGTGGCAGAAAGCATCATCTTTAAGAAACAGTAAGTTTCCAGCTCATGACAGCACCTCTGACTAATCAGGGAATTTTTAAGTAGCCTTCAAAGCTCCCATTCCAGGGTAGGAAACTCTGTGTTTGCACAGAACGAGTCACTGTGCATTCATGCTGAACCTGCTGCAGAAGCTACTAAGAAAATCTAAAAGCAGCAGAGATATTGATTCAATAATCAATTCCACCAAATGAGGTTATATGCATTATGCAATTTCACCTTGCCAGGAGGGACAGCAAGCAGGCACTACCCTAGAGCTGGCCATGATGTTTCATCTCATGTTTCCCCCATTAAATGAAATTAGCTATGAAGGCCTCGAGAAGAGTTTGTTCCTGGCTAAGGAAAGGCCACACCACATGCAGACAGAGGAAAGCATACTTACAAAGTGTTTTTTACACTCCTGGCATGAATGGCCAGAGAGAGGATGGCCCCCTACAGCCCCCCAAAAAGCAGGAGAGGAGTTGCTCCAGGGAGACAGTGAGCTACTTTTCAATAAAGTGCCTGTGGAGAGATTTGGTGCCACGCAGTGAGCTGAGCATTTGAAGGCCAAATGACACTACGCAGGGCTATGGCTTTCAAGACTTAAATCCCAGTCACCTCCACAGACAAGGCAGCATTTCTGGAAGTCGCATCCTGTGCAGCTGAGAATCACAAAGCTCTGGGGAATGCGGTCAGACGCCTGTGTTCCCCATTAGTGCCGGCAGCTATGCTGCTGTTACCTGTTGATCCCAGCCAAGGAAGCATGTGGTTAAAGCAACATTAAGGCAACAGCAAGCAGCCAACACAAAATACGTGTTCCTGCCCATGGGAGATGCTGGGTTGTGTATTAATGGGGTTACACAAGTTAATTCAAGAGGTTTTCTAACACAGATCCAGCCTGCTTGCATCCCTGAGTACTTTGCGTACAAATCTACTCCCTTTGCTCTTTGTTTACATGCTAAAAATAAAATGCGAGTGTAATGCATCCAAATTCATCTCTTTCTTCTATCCCCTCATGGCCCAGGTATTCACCACAACAACTCCTCTCACCCCAGTGCCAGAATACCAACTCATTTTACATCTCTACGAAGGAACGCAATAACCATTCCACTTTTCTGACTCAGCTTGGAGCCCTGCATTAGTTAAACCTTTTTTTCATTGAGGTGAGAACTGCTGCATCAAAAAAATCCACTTTTTCTAGTGCATCGGTAGTAAGTCGTTATTGCAAATCATACACGTAAAAAGCAGGCCATACATACAACACATATTTAGATGCACACACAAGCATATCAACAACCTCAGTTTATAAGGCAATAGAAGGGTGGAGGTGTTAGAGTCAACGTCAATGAGTTGCTTTTCCTGACCAGGAGGTGAAGCATCTTTTTCACTTCACAAAACATCTCCTGACTCCAGCAAAGAGAAATGAGCATGAATGCAGATTTCTGATACTCTACTAAATCTTCAATGCTAGTAAAAATGTTGAAAGAAATTACACTGAAAGGAAGGCAAAATAGAGTGTGCAAACTGGTCTGAAATTTCAGAAGTCAAGAGCTAAATTTAAAGTATTTGCAGTTGTTCCATTCAAATCTTTTATCTTGAAAAGAGGCGGTTCAATACCAGTTAAAGGATGTCTGCATAACCAGCAATTCACTGAAGTGGTGAGGCAGTTACAATTACTTAAATGAATGAAAATACAACCTGGTTTGTTGCACTATATAGAGACAGCTCTCCTAAATCTGCTTTCAGCTCCTCACAGATCATAGAGCTCATTTGTCAAAGCCTAGCTCTAAAACACCCACTGCGTGGGAAGACCTAAAAATCCAAACCCAATCTGTCACCCTCAAAAAAAGCAGTTAACCTCCAGTAAACAGCTGCTTTCCGCACACTGCTACGCACTATCCCAAGAACGTTTGAACGGCACAGTCCAAATCGGTGCCTTTTAACGGGAGCGCACCTTTGCCACATGAGCAGCACTGAAGAGCTTGGACGTTCAGCCTAGAGAATGGGACCTGCTCCTCTCTATTGGTCACCCACTACCACAAAACACTTCTCAACCCAGGCCAAGAGGCCTGTTTCCACTAAGTGTCTGCCTTTCTCCTTCATCCAGCATTTGGGGCCAGCAAAAAGCAATTTGCATCTCATGTCCCAAACCTACAGGCATTAATTGCAGTGGCTTTAGGTTTGCGCACCTCTTCAGGTCAGACTCTCCTCCCGGGCCAGGTTAATATCCTCACACTACAAAGCTCTCCCCAACACCAAGTTAATGACCCCACACTCCTCAGCCCAGAAAGGGTGCAAAGCAGGTACTTACTTTGCACAACGGGGAGCAGCAGGAGCCAGGCACGTCCAGGGCGTTCGGCTCCTTCTGCGTGGCCATAGCAGGAGCACCTCTCGCCACATCACATTGTCATCACAGGGGGCTGCCAACGAGAAAGGAGGCAAAATTGTAGGTTTTCACATCTCTCTCCCCAACCTCAGGAAACCTTCGAAAGCCACATGCCCCACAGGCAGATTTATTTTTTTTTTCTTAAAAACCCATCCAGCAGATACAGAGCCCCCACTAGCATCATCAAAAGAGAGAGGGGAAATTGCGGAGTACCGGCCTACAGACTGCAAGTATGACCCAGAATAATGGCAAAGCGCTGGCCCTCGCACAGCTCCAAAATACAGCAATGCCAATGAGATTCCCGCTGCACACAGGTTAAGAGGGCTTAGCAAGCAAATGTTGTGCGATAAAACACCTGAGTCCTGCTAACAGCTTGTCGTCCTAACTAGAAAAACCCACCACACCTTGAAAAGGCAAAATATTCACGTTCAAAATCATTGCAGGAAGATGGTCACAGATGCTGGACTTGCAGCTAAGCATCGTCCAGGAGCGACTGCAGGTTTTAGGCTGTTCTGTGATAATTTGGTGAGCCTTTTTTTTTTTTTTTTTGGCCAAAGTCCAAATCTGTCTCAAAAGAGACCAGAGATGGACACACAAACAGCACCTCCAAGCAAAAATTCTGGCTTCTGCAATTTTACAGGTTGTCATCACAAAACATTTTAGGGTAGGATCAGAAATTGACTCTCTCCGGCTTTCCTGGGTGGAGCAGGTATCCATACTGGTGGATACTGGTGCACAGTGATCACCCTCCTAAACTGGGGAAGGTGTTGCTTTAATTTTGTCTTTGTGCCTCACTATCCAAAACCATTTTAATTCATTTTCTCCAAGTGGAGTCAGTTTTGCCTGTGATGGTGAGCTATCTCTCATCCACCCATGAGCTTCTTTCTCCTATTTTCTCCTCTGTCCTGCTGAGGAGGAGACTGCGAGCAGGCTGGGTGGGCTTCAGAAGCCATTCACAAGTCAGACTAAAAGATCAAATACAAACCTAGAAGAAACCCTAGGCCCCTATTTTCATTCTCAGATTTGCATGCACACAAAAAAAGCAGAGAGGGAACGAAACAATTTTCAGAAATTCACATCATGTGTCAAAAAGAAAGTTCTTATTTGAATTAAATAGGTTGCTCCATCCCTCTGACCCATTTCTGGTAGTAAACCTGAGAGTCTGGCTTCACAGCATAGCTACAAGAGATAGGTGATGGAGAATCACTTTTTAAAAAATCTACACCAAGAAGTTTTTCTTGTAATCTCAGTGTTTTAAGTGGGCGACCCAGCTCTGTGGGTTTCCTGGTTGACAGCTGTGGCCCCATATTTCAGCGGCTGTCCCCAACACCTGCTGCAGCAACACATAACCCCATCCTGCTCGTCCTGTCCTTCTTTCTCTGAGGAAGACAGGAATTCTGGCAAAGCGAAAGTATCTTCACAAAAGCCCTGATATCTCAGGCCACTGCGACTCGTCCCCTGCTAGCTCCTTCAACAGCTGCCATGAGTTCACCTGACCCAGCATCGGTGCTCTCACTTAGGGCATCTCCATCTCCCAGCAGGGTCACAGATTATTTCTGCTTTGACATTTGACATGGATACAAACAAGCGTTTTAATCACGACTTGTATCTACAACCATGTTTTGAACAGATAATGGCGACAACAATCTGCAGCTATCAGTCAACATTTGAGACGCAGAAATCCCCTCAACTATATTATCACCTGCCCTTAATATCAGCCGCTACTAACTCAGGTCGGCAGCATGAAGCTGCAGGCAGGTAGGTGAGGTGTAGATGAGGAGTCTCACGCTTCCTTTTAGCTGCCTGGTCAGCCCCTTCCTTCCCCCTGCACAGCAGCATCACTGCACGTGGTTTAACAGATGCTGTCCTGGGTGGCAGGATGAACACCCTCCTCACAGAACTCTGTCAGCACCCCAAGAGGAAATTTTTTTTGCCTCTCCGTGCAGCACTGCCTATTCACAACAACAAGGTTTGACTTGGACTCTTTAAACTTTGACCAGAGCTGGGACAATAAATCCAACCGATTTCCAACTGCAAAAGAGGAATTTGCTTAAAGATAAAACCGAATTTTTCACGTACCCTTGGCTTTATCTGGAGAGCAGCCGGGACAGTAAGACACAATGACCAGCACAAACAGGATCGCAAATACATTTAAAAGAGTAAAAGAGTCTCTCTGCAGTCGGATGACAATGGTGCTTCATTTGGATCTGCTTTCCAAACACTTACACAGCACCCCCTTCCAATCACAACATGCCACTTTGAAATGCCAGTACCACTTAGCTCCTGAGTCTATTAGACCATGAAGCAATAAACCCAGAGAAACAAAAATAACCCAGATACCTACTTTAGCACCCAGCTGAGTTGACAGGTGTTATCCCGAGGGCTCCGTGGCAAAAGCATCCTCAGAAATGCCATACCTTGACCTTTGCACAACAGGCGTCATGAAGCTGATCTCCAAAAGCCGTAGTGTCTTCCTAAAAGGTGCTAATATTAACTATAGCCCTTTGTTTCTTTGCACTCAAGGTTTCTCCCCGTCAGCTTTCTGGCATTTGCCAGCGTGGTGCACGCTTTACTGGGCAGATATTGAGCTGCAAATTCCTTCATACTTCTCTATCCACAGCATTCTGCAGCTAAAGCGCTAGCCGGCCAGCAGATGAAAATGCCACTTACTGCTTATTCCTGCTGCAGTTTGTTGAATTAAAACCTCTTTGTTTGCAAGCTGTAAACAAATTCTTCTTAATCTTTCAATAAAAAATGTCAATTATGCTCTCTAACAATGTAACTTCATTGTCATGAAAGAAGGCATTGCTATTGCTCTAATCGTGATAACATATCAGCTGCTTTTAGAGTCAATTCCTTTTTGTGCAAAATTTAATGACCATGCAATTATTCAAATTTCAGACTAACAGACTGGGCTTTAGACCTACAGCGCTGCTCCCTTGCTCTGCAAACACACACTTGAAAGCCACAGAAAAGCCTCTAGAGCAGAATTTCTGAGTTCAGAACGCAAAACACGTTTATAATTCATTCAGCACAGCCGGACTCCGGCCCGTGTTCAACACAGCTACTTCACTAGAGAGCCAAGGAAAGAAAGCCAAATTCCCAGCACGCTATCGCAGGTGCTTCTCAGGCCCATGGCTTTCATTTGGCTTCACTGGGAACCGTGTTTATGTCCAGCTTCCTGGTCCCTCCCTGGTTTCAGTGCATTTCCTGCAGAATCGCTGGCCGCAGCAGATGTGCCCTTCAGGCATTTCAACTTTTTTTTTTTCTCATGCCAGTATTTATCCCATTTGTTTCCAGAATCAGCTGCAGCTCCCAAATCAGCGTCCGTAACTTTCCGCTTTGAAGTACTCAGGACATGCCTGCTGGGAAAGCATCTTCCTTGTTTACCTGCTCAGACCCTCACAGACTTCCCCTCCCTGCCCTACTGACATCCATTTTCTCCTCCTGCAGAGAGCTCCCCTCTACCACCAAGTTGTCCATCACAAGTTAGGCTGCTCCGTTAACCGCTTACGTTCCAATGACCGCTCCCACCACGCTAACCATGCTTTATTTACGCTTTTGGGCAGCCAGAGCCAGAGCTGGCTGCTGCCCTGGGATCTCAGCTCACCCCATAAGGTGCCTTTTCCCCCTCCGCTCTGCCACTACCGAGCTAAAACCTCAACCCTCCCTATCTCCCTGCTTTCCAACTCTCCGTGGCAGCAGAGGACAGCCTTTTTCCACTCCCAGGAGGGGACGAAGCCTGAAACAATGAGGACACTCCTCTACAATGGCCTCGCAGGCAGCGGTCCCAGTCACGGGGCTAAACAGATGGCCCCAGCGTCACCGCGCGATCCAGCGCTGGCCATGCCAGTCCCGTAGGAATGGGGACTTCCCCAGGTGCACAGAAACCTTCGGTGAGCTGAACATCCAAACAGCAAGCAGCAAATTAAGAACAGCAAAAACAGCCCTCCAGAAAAGCAACTCAAATCAACAACAGCGGCAGTGGTTTTGAGAACAGAATCCCGGCATTTCTGAAACACCTGAGGCCGGGAGCTACACCTTACCTCCAAGTCCAAAATGAATGGATGTCAGTAAAGTAGCAAACCCGTTGCCTGCCCCTCCTTTTACCCTTTTATTCCCCACTATTACAACTTACTTTCAAGTTTTTCTGATATGCAGTAACAAATTTATGGGGAAGCTTTAACTGTTGATGTGTCACACCTCACACATTTCTCCCCTCTTCTCCAAACAGCCTTTATCCTTTCCAGGAAAAGAAGAAAAGAAAATAAAGTGGCAGTGAAGCAGTTTCAGTCTCCTTCCCTCTCTATTTTTTTTTTCTTTTTTAAATACCTTTGGTTTGATTTTTGTTTGGGTTTAACTTATGCTTTTCCAGATAAAAATAAGCATTTGAGGGTAGGGAGTTGTTTGGATTGTGGTTGGTTTTCTTTGTTGCATTTTTTTTTTATAACCAGTCAAAAAAGATCAAGGGTGAAAGGACCTTCTTTCACCTCTTCCAGCAAGCTCCTGCTTGCTGAGGCTCCCCAGCATTTGGATCTTCAGCTCCTGCACAGGAGACCACCAGCCTGGAGCCCTTTGTGCATTTTCCTGTAGCCAACCCCTTGTGCCAGCGGTGAGGGTGCTCTGGAGGAACTCATGTTTTGACCAAGTTTCTTACCAAATCTGTTCTCTCTTCACAGCCTGTAGCTTTTACTACCTCTAGAGATGGCTGGGCTGCGCGAGGCCCTCAGACACGGCATGCAGACAAAGCACCTGGAGGATGTTAAAGAGCACGCAACAAGATCAAAATTATTTTGCCATTCTCCTCACAGATAGGCATGACCCATCACGTTTACAGCACCTTCGGTGTGCACCTGCAATGTGATAGTATCGATGAGAGAGGGGAAAACATTAAACCTGGCAGTTTTACATCCTGTTTTACATATCAGCTTTAGTGGACGGATGCAGCGCTAGCACACAGCAGAAAACTGATTTTTCCTTCCCACTCCCCCCCCAACAGGCCATCCATACTCAGGGCACAGGAACGGGTCTTTTTTTATTATTATTTAATACACGTGTATCTCATTTGACAAGCTACCTGCTTGACAATTCTGAGATGTGCTCTGGATAAGCCCTCAGCAACACTCAAGGCAGTGGAGGTTCTTCCCTAGAGAAACTCTAAGTTTACCTGCAGCTGGAGTCTCCCTCTCCACCTACTGCAAGGGTGACATCGTATCTGAGATCCCCGCGAAAAAGCCCACCGGTTTCATCAAATGCAAAGAAACAAGTCACAACAATACTTTCGTTTCGTTATTACTCGCTCCTTTACACTAATCTGCTAATCCTATATAATATTGACTACCCAAGAAGGGAGATTATGCTAATCAGGATTTCTGAAGGATTTACACATGATCCTATATTCACTTTCGAACTTTGTCAGAGTGACAAAGGGAATACGTTGCTGCCGAGCTGCTACTGCATTTTCTCTGGATTACGAGTCAAGCACCAGCGCTGTCCAAATCTATAGCCACCAAAATGTCTCTCTAGCAGGCAAGGCAATATATTTAGGATCATTATATTTTTCCCCAGAGATGAAAGGGTAACTGCAATCATTTGCTGGGCGTTTCTGAAAAGCACAAACCTCAGTACCTCCACCTGGTAATACTTCTACCACAGCTATGATTTAAAAATCTTTCCACTTTTCAAATCAAACGTAGATCTGAAAAAAAAATGTTCACATCTTCAAGAAGCACCAGAAGAAAATCAGTAAATTCAAGAAGCACTAAATATATTGACTGGAGGGATAATCCACAAAACACACAGAAATGAAGCATCACAAAGCTATCCAAAAAGCACAGAAATGCACATCTAAGGTATGAAACTGGAAGAATTTCATTTTATTTTAAATCTAACAACTTTTATTTTAACATTTTATTTTAAATCTTAACAACTAACCACATAAAGTGGTTAGTTGTACTGCATACTTTTCAGCATATGGTACGCTGTGTTACACTTGATGGAAGGACTCTACCTTTATTTTAAGCTAGGGCTTTAAACTGAATCACTACATATAACGTGCAGAGAAGGGTTTTGGTCCAGCGGCTTTAAAAACCTACGCAAAGGAGATTTCAAGTTTGCAACAGTCCTCGAGTTTCCGCATGCCGACATAAATAGAGAACGTGATACTGCATCATCACCCAGACGGAGAATGTTCTGGTTAAGAGTCAGCTTAAGCGTCAGTGTGTTTATGGGATCCCTGGGAAACTACGAGTGAAGTTTGTACCCCAAATAAAATCTTGCAATAGTCAATCCTTCCCTTCTCCGAGGCTGCTCAGCAAATTTTTGCTCGTTGCCTTTCAGAAAGCAGCAGCCTTCTCAGCTCGGAAGTCACCTCCCTGCCCGGCAGATGCACGTCAGAGGTGCGTGGGAGCTGCCTGGTTTCAGAGCAAGCCGGCAGCCTGCAGAAAAGGCAAGAGCATGCAGGTCCTGCGCCTTGGGGAACTCAACAAGTTCTGTAGGTCAGCGAGCGCTTTGTGAGCAAGGTTTCAGGTTCATGTGATCAGATTCCACGACACCCACAGAGACTCGCTGGAAAAAAAACATCGCAGATGCAAAAAACCATTATTGTGTGGGCCTAATCTGCTGCAGAAAGGGAGTAACTGCGGCTGAATTGCAAACTGACTCTGAGTGAACATTTAATTTAAAAAAAAAAAAAGACTAAAAGGGCTAAAAAGAAAAGTCAACGCAGTACAGGATTTCTTTCTAAACTTAAAGCAAGGATTCACGCGAAGGGTTTACCTTGTTTTGTTACCAATTTGCATTCCAATCATGCAGGACAGACTTTAGAAGAGAAGCGTGCAAGATACCCTGCACCATACTCACGTGGCCTTCCTTGGGAAAGTGCGCATCGCCTCGTTCCAGACATACAGGGACACACTTCGTCCACGGATGCACTTTTGCAGATTAACACAATCTGCTCCCCTAAAAGGACCAAGAACTACACAGATAGCACAAGATTTCAGAGTGCCGAGGGGAGAAACAGCCAAGGCAGAAGAGCTATTCTAGGTTATTTCTAGGCCCCACGTAGCCCCAAGACCTGATGTGGTGGGTTTTTTTCTTCTATACCCAGCCCATTCAAATTTAGCCTGTTCATCGCCAGGAAAACACATCCATTCCAAATCACTCCACCCCCACTACACAGCAAGCTTTGGTTTCTGTAGCTCTGCGGATTCTGAAATACAAAGAAAAAGCAAAATATTAAGCTTCTTGACAAAAGGAGGAAAACATTAAATGTAGTATGTGTTCCCAACTTGCCTCACTACAGTGAGCTCAGCACCACGAGGAATTCCTTCAGAAGTGAAAAACTATTTCCAAGTACTATTTTTCACCCATCCAGTGACTCTGACACAAACAGCTGTTGACATGTTTCTTTTAAAAACTAAAACCCAGGAAGTGTCTATAGCTTCAAATCCTGAATTCACCACGACAAATTTTAAACCCATCAGCCTTTTTACAGATTATTACATAAACTCAACTCCTTATCTCCCTGCATGTTAGTTACTTTTGACCTAACTAGGCTTAAAGCACATTTCTTGGTCTCACTTTCTGCTGAAAGGAAACAAATACTCAAGAAGAGAGGATTAAAAGAGATACAGGAATACTTGAGAACAGAGATTTGCTGCTTCTCGTTTCAGTTGATTCTAAGATGGGTAAATCAGGTGATGGACATTTGGTGACAACAAGGGCATAGGCTCTACCCGCAAACCACCTTCACAACAATTGCAGTGCTGCTGAGTGCTGTTAGAGATAGGTTTAAAGAAAGCACCCAGGTGCCTGCGTGTTCTTCCCACAACTCAGGAAAGGCACTAGACAGAGAAGCAAAAGCTCACGGCACCACGGATTTATTTACAATGGACTACAGGCAGGCAGAACAGTTGGCACCAGAAAATGAAAAACAAGGATAAACTCCTTTCCACAGGCTGGAAATTATCCTAACGAACAGGCAAAGAGATAACTGAGGAACAACAAAGAGGGGAATTTCAGAAATTCAGGTGATTTCCTCTCTCTGCACAGTTATTCTGGCAGCCCAAAGTTGAACAAATTTCATCCTCTCTACATAGACCTGACATGGACATAGCAGACCTGGTAGCTGCTTCTACATTCTCTCTTTCCCCCAGTATTGAAAGAATTAGTTGCAGTCAAAATTCATCCAAGCCTTGGTTTAGGTTTGTGTGGCGCTCAGATGCACTAAAGTATTTTGACACAAACTGATATTTTGTGGAATCGTATTTTTTTCTTTCACATTCACCTATTAAACACTCCTCCTGTACTCAGGGAAATATCACATCGCAATACACTTGCAACCAGTGTAGCAGAGGGGGGAGCATCACTGACCACAGTCCATAAATTTATTTTACCTGCGCATTTATTGTAAAACCTGTGGAGCATTGAACAAATACGCAACATCAGGATCTTGATATTCCTTGAGCCAGGCCAAGCCAAAACTAAACCAGACACAAACTTTTAAGAAACTGGTGATAAACTCAGTTGTGGTGCAGCAGCTTAACTAAGCCGTCATAAAAAGACACATTTGGGCTTCACTTTGTTTGTTTGATTGTTTTGTTTTCACTCTCCCATGTGCATTACAGACGCATTGCAGGAAGCACAGAACTGAGCAGACTGCGGTGTGCCAAGACATAATGCCAGTGGGGAGCAGAAACACCTGATCCAAGTTACCACAGGACAAAAATCCACAATAATCCTGGTTGGTGAAAAACCAGCTGCTCCCTGCAAACAGGTACCTGCATACTGGTGCCTGGCCAAGCTATCTTGAATCACCACTCAGCAAATCTCTAGTGCACGCGCCTGGCAGCGCTGAAATGACTTGACCTCTTATTTTTACTTCTGTCCAACATTATGCAATCTTTTTGCTACAGCAGTAATGAGGGCAGCTCCCTTCCCACTTCCATCTTCAGAAAGCATGAAAGTCACATCACACTGAGGTGCCAGTTCCTTCACTGTTTCCCGCAGGACCCTAGAGAAACTGAAAGGAAAGGGAGAGAAGAACAGAACATTTTAGCAGCTAGTTTCTGGTCTTTGTATTTCTCCATTAACAAGGAATCATAACCTCAGCCAACATCTTCCACTGGTTATCCACAGCATCCTTTTCTGATTGCTTCTCCTCCTACCCATGAAAGAGACGAGTTTCTGCGCACAATCAAATTTTTACCTCCATGTCTCCACTTAAATGTTGACCAGCATGATGCCAGACACCTCCCTTGCCTTTAGGGATCATAAATATCTTCTCCCAACTCAAAAGCTAATGCATCTACTTCCAGGCCTTACTCACAAAATACTGACCCGACTCCAAAAACTCAACACAGCTTTCCATCCGGGACACCCAGGATTGCAGGAATCCCCCAAAACGTTGGAAAGTAAACATTGGAAGAGGGAGTTCACTCAACATCCCATAAAAAAGAGCCTGCCAGCAGTACTTTAGATCTTTTTTCCTCTCTCCACTTTTCATCATCTCGGCAGAAAGCTGGCACAGCTCAGCATGTTTTCACAGTGGAAATGAGCAAACACCAAAGGGAAGCGATACCGAGCTACTCACTGTGGATGAAGCTTGTACAAAGTGCCATCTACGCCGACGGTGATCTGCAAGTGCTCCACGCCTCGGTTTTCTCTCTTCTTTTCGACAATAGCTGCCAGCCCTGCCCCACAGAGCTGGGCGGCTCGCTTTGAAACAGCTCCACACACCTCTTTCACAATGATGCTGTCTTCACATGTGCTGTCCAGGCCAAGCTGCTGCAGAATTCGCCGGACTTGGAGGAGGGCAAGCCGGTCGCTGCGCGGAGGGAAACACACACAGCAGCAAAGGCGTGAGGGGGAGCTTTGGCAGGCACGCAAGGGAAAGTCTTACAGCTAGACTTTGCCACGATTCAAAGGAAATGGGACTTCTCCATCAATTTTTCACTATGAGAAACACTCCAAGTATAATCATGCTTGGTGATTAAGGGAGCCGAGATAACACAGCTATGTGAACAGGAAATAATAATTCTGGAAGTCCCTTAGTTCCTTGGTTTTAGCTTTTATTCTGGGGAAGGGGGGACGAGGGAGAAGGTGTGTAAAGAAAAAAATGATAGTTCACTTCTCAAAGGAAGAAGATTATTTTGTAGATTATTCCAAAAACCTTAAGGATTTAAGACGTGTCAATCTAAGAACTTTACCTCTCAATCTGAGACAGGAACTTTGTTTCAAATATGCCTCTTTTCCTGAGCGATTCTGAAATATGTCCTCTGAACAGCAGTCCTTGTCTGGTTAAGTCAATCAAAATTTGCCTTACTATTTCACCTAGGTACATTCCACTGGTCATTTTTTCATACCTGTTATGTTATAGAAGAAAAAAAAAATGTGTTTTTAAAGAGATGGCACATCAGCTCTGTTTAACATGAGTGGTATGTACACACGCCATCAACTCTCTAAAAAGCAGTAAGTTTGCAGAGCAATAGCCACTGAACTCTATCTTTCAACTGTCAAAAATCTGTTTCAGTGACTTGAAGCGCAAACATGAACTACAACATATTTACCTATGCTGAGAGGTAACTGATATAGAAAAAAACCTTGCAATATTAAACAGAACACAGTGCTAAAGCCAGAGTCAACACTGAAGTAAAACATCGCCTTGTTCCTCCCATGCATTCACCAGCATTGTCTTTACCAAATGAACAACAGTCAAGTTCAGTTTATCCTCTTGCACAAGTTGGATTTTCCCTTTGAAAAAACACTCCAAGAGGAGGAACATAGCAAGGCCTACAGTTTGCAGGGAAATCTTAAGAGCTGCATTGGTTGGTACCTGCCCTAAGGTGCTGTGGTAACAGAAACAACGTATATTTGTGGTTTTTTCTGGATATTTGCATTACTTACCTTGCAACAAGTGAAACTGAAAATTAAATTCTCCTTTCTGATTATTCATTCACTAAGCACATTTTAAAAAGTAGCTAGTGTGTCTCAAAGACCGACTTCATCAGGCTTTTAGCATCAGGATCATCACATTTACCTCTGTTTCCCTGGGTTTAGTGAGCCTTCATCCACTTCTTTATCATATTTTGTTCTGATGTTGTCAATGCAGCCGTTGTCACCAAATCCTCCCCATTCAGTATTAATGCACATTTTTCCTTCATTCCCTTCCACTATTTCTATATTTTTCATGTCTTCCATGTAGCACACATTACTGCCTGTTCCTAAGACAAAAGGAATGACAAAGCTTCAGCCAGAAAACACATGAAAGATGATTGAGGCGATCAACTTAAAAGCTCTCTTCTCCATATCCCAAATTTCAAAGATCTCTCCGTATCTTACAGAAGGCAAGTGCTAGCCAGTAACGCTGAGAGTGCTGTAATTTATCACAACAGAATGTTACTAAGTGAAATGGGTGCTGTGCAGAAAATTCCCAGTGAGGAGGAATGAAGACTCTCTGTTGCAGGTCAGAAATGGCTTTGGTGGTCACTGGCAAGCACAGATCAGTCCTTGCTGCTGGCCTGGTTGTAATGCACCACAGAACATCTTGCATGACAGCACGATCCCAAAAGCAGATGCTGCCAAGAGCCTCGCAGCCAGTCAAGCAGCTACCAAGTCTGAAATGGTTTGGTGAACAGGGCCTCATTGCTTAAAACATGGATTACATTAACTAATATAAGGACCAGTTCTCCAAACAAAATGAGATAGCTGGTGTGCTTAGCTACCCACAGAAGTCTTTTTTCCAACTGGGGCTTCAGATCCTACATGCTCAGATGTATTTCTGTCTGAAAACTTCAGAGGTCCTACTGGGGCCATCATCTAGAAAGCCCAAGAAGAATTCATTTTAAAAATATTTTCTTGTTCCAAGGCCTACAACCTGGCTACATAGTAAATATCAATACACTTGTCAAAACAAGGATTCATGCTCTATCTGCTGTTCTCACACTCTGTGAGGACAGAGTGCATACACTCGCTGAGCACCATCAGAGCCACGATCAAAAGTCTGACAGATTCAGGATCCTATGGGCGACAGATGTTTTTATGTTGTCTGTCGAATACCATACAAGTCTGACAAGAACCCCAAGCGACTAGTAACACCATACATCAAACTTGAGTAAAAGACACTGGTTTTCAAACTCCAAAACAGGGAGTGAAGCTTAGCACACGTGCTTTGCTCTTAGAGTGGTCACTTCAATATGCCTGTACCTGCGATAAGGCCAATCTCACAGTTTGGATCCTCATATCCACACGTCATCATTGTCCCAACGGTGTCATTTACCACCGCTACAATGTCCAAGTCAAACTCCTAAAACACAAGCTGCAGTCAGTAAGTGTGGGCCCAGAGAAAGAGTGCATTAAACACACCAGAGAACAGAAATCAATAGCTCACATTTCTTCTCCTGATGGCCTCCCGCAGCATATCAACAACATCTTCCCCCTCACAGTCTGTTGCCTTGAAACCTTTTGTCCATCCCACAAGTGTTCCCTGGAACCAAAGACAAAGAAAACCACAAGTAAATATAGAGAAGGCCACCACATTCCAAGTATCAGTCTTTTCTAGTCTTCCAACCCTGTCTTACACACGTAAGTATTAAATAACATATTTCCCTAGCCAGGCTACTGTGACGTCTAGTGCAGAGTGTGTGCACATACATCTTTGTTACTCAGCTGCTGATGGCAGTGACATCAGGCTTACTCAGCTATTTATCAAGACACTGCCAACTCAGTGACTTCTAAGACTCTCATCTGGAAAACCTTCTTATCTCACCTCCAATGGCATGCAACCATTGCACTATCTAGGGGTGAAAGACTGTAAAAAATACATTTGCTGTAAATAATTAACCCAACAGACATTAATGAACATCTACTGTTAATTTCTGGGTCATTTAGTTGCTATGATCCCACTACTCCAGCAGGCAACACTAATTTGTTTCTTTCCGGTCAGTGACCTGGCCTGACAGGAGATTTTCAGGTTACATGAAGTAATTAGCCTTCCATCTGATAACTGGCTCTGGACTGTCTGTCCAAATAAGAAAAAACAGAAGGCATCTGGGAGAAAAAGCTGCTCTTTAAAATCCCCCAAGTTCTAGCAGCAGTAAAACACCAAACACACAGGGCAACATACTACACCAGGCACTGGCACAGATGTGTCATGCTCAGAGGAATTTGTTTCCTCATCATTCATCAAGACCTAAATACTATCCTGTAGGTTTGGAAGGTTCCCCCCCCCAAAAAAAACAAGTTCAGTTGCTATACTCTCAACTGCAATCTGAAAATTGAGACCGAACAGAGTATCTTCTAGACTTAGAAGCTGTTGTGAAACCCGTCAGGACATAAAAAAATTCAATAAAATAGCAGTCTCTCATGTCCCCAGTACCCTACATATTCGACTAGAATTAAGCAGTGCAACCTCCCCCACTCATTTTTGGAAATGTATAAACATAATTCAGAATTGTTTCTTCCAGATTTGGACTTTTTTTTTTTTTTCCATCAGATCTGGAAAGATGAAGATACGATGTCTGTCAAAAACCCAATGCTTTCAGTGGCCATTTGACCCATTCCGTGGCACAGTTCTTACCTTGTCAATGCTGGCTTGCCTGCACGGGAAAGAGAAGGTGAAGCCCAGAGGCAGTCGAGCACCTTTGATGCCCATATACTCCAGAAAGTCTGCTATGCACTGGACAATGTGGTCAAAGAGCTGGAAGTGTTAAAAAAAGCATACAAATCTCACAGCAATTCCATGCAAGGAGCCTTGGCTGGATCAGTTAAACATTCATTAGAGGTTACCTCTTCCCCTGTCCCTTGCATGATCTCCAAAGGAATGGCAAAGATCTTGTTATACATTTGCACTGATCTTCTTCTCCCACTTCTGATTTTGACTAGCAGAACCCTGAAATTTGTCCCACCAAGATCAAGGGCAAGGAATTTTCCTTTCTCTGTAAGAAAAGAGAGCTGTTTCATTTTGGTGCTTCTTGTAATGTGTTTGCCAGTCAGAAGGACATACTCCACCACATATTCCCAAGAAACTTCATCTGTGTCAACAAGGGCATGCTGCTCCCTATGGCATTTATCCCCTAAGCCTGCTAGCATGGGACTGAAGGGCCAAGCCAGATGTTTGCCGACATAAATCGCCCCAGCCCCTGCCAGAATAATTGGCACATCCCCTCAGAAAACAGACAGACAACCTTCCTGAACCACTTCCAGGTGAGCAGGAAACTCCTTCACCTGTTCCATCCGGCGTCCCGCAGACATACGTGGGTAACATCTTCACCGTGGCACTGGCCTGTGTTTCTCTCTTTAGGCCATACTCCAGCTCAGTCCTCATTTTGTTCTTAACTTCCTGGAGGGTCTCCAGGGACAGCAGAAATGGTGCGAGAGCAGCGTCGATTTGTTTGCGCTGAGCAGCTAGCCTGTACGCCACTGCTGTGACCATGGCAGCCCCCCTCCCACTGCCACTCACGGAGAGGAGGAACCGAACATCACAGTTTGGGACTAGCCTTCTCACCACCTTGTGCAGACGTTTGGCGTATCTACAGGAACAAAGAGTTTCTTCAGCCTCTCACAGGCATTTCAGGTGTGGTTTACTTCATATACACAAACATGCAACAGCACAAGCACTGAAGCACAGCTAAGAGGACGACAAGCTCACAAACTGGTCTAGGGGATGAGTACAGTGATCCTGATTTCTGGCTGCTCTGCAGAACCTTACAGGACCACTCACATGAATGCAAAGATGCCTCTAAACAAACCAGCCCCACAGTGAAGAAAAGCCAGGCAACAGTAGAGAGTCACAATCACAAACAGAGAGTGAGAATCTCCATCTGGAATCAGACTTCCATCCAGTTGGGGAAAAATGTTTGGGAATGTTTCCAGTGTGGGAAAGCACAGGTTCAAAACCAGAGTGAGGGAAGAGGGAAGAAGAAAGAAAGAAAGGAAAAGAAAAGAAAAAACTCACATTGAACTACAAGTGCCCTGGCAGCCCAGGAGTCACTTGAGGAATCAATTGCTCTTCCCCAGACAGCCCATGTGTCACATTGTTCCCACCCCACCTCGAGGTCTAAAGCTCCCGAGACAGCTTTGCAACAACTAAGCCAGTCTGATCTTCAGCAATCCACCAGATCTCACCCCAGCCCTGCAGCAAAACAAGCGGTTCCCTGAAAAGCCACACATACATGCAGATAGAGACTCTTTGCAACATCAGTGCGTGGCCAGCAATTACCAAATCCTCTCTAGTTACTTACTGGGGGTGGGTTTTATACAGTCCTCCATCAATCCCAACAGTGGTTCTCATCCTTAACAGCTTTTTATTCTCTCTCAGTCGAGTCAGTATGGCTGCTAAGGCAGCAGCACAGAGGTTGGCTGAGCGGAAGGAGACGATGGTGCAGACGTGCTGAACAGCAATGCAGTCCTCTTCAGAGGGAAACAGGTTCAACTCTGTAAGGATCTCTTTTGTATTGCTCAGACCCTCCTTATATCTAGCCAAAACAAAAGGATACATCATCTAATGCAAGGGTACTAAGGCAACATACAAATTGGTAAATGCACGTTGGCTCAAAAAGTAACGAGAGAAGCTCAGGGCACAGGGCTATCTGCACCTATCAGGCAGCAGCCTAATTGGTTCCCATAAACCAGTAATGTCTTTCCCACATTATTCCCACAAGTACCCTGGGAGGAGATCAGACCTTTAAGAGGCTGGAGTTTGTTTTTTGGTGAGACACACCATTTAGCTAGTCAAGATGAAAACAGGATAAAATATTTCATGCATAGAAGGAGAGCACAGGAATAGATGCACAGCTTCACTCAACACAACAAAGCAAATTATTCCTGGAGTAACAGTGAGGACCAGGATTCCTCTTCAAAACACCAGAATCTGTCAGTTTTCCACAGAGTTATCCATTAGCTGATCCAGAATCTGCACCATATCTCTATAACTCCAGTATTCCCCCATCCCAGAAGCTGAAAACTGCAACAATCATCCCATGCACTCAGGTCTCCAGAGAGGTTATTTAAACAACGTGCACCTGTGACGATTAACGATACATTTGCTACTGCGGTACTTTGCTAAAGCTTTATCTTCCAACAATTTCTACTTACAGAAAGATCAACTTCTCTCCCAGGCAAAAGCAAAATCAAGTCGAACACTTCAGGAATGTTCCCAGTACTCCCAGATTATAAGTACACACTCATTACCGTTGATGTATTTGTGAAAGACTAACAGCCACTCTCAAACAGCATATTGCAGGTTCTTACTTTTCCATTGCAGACACATGTTTCATTTCAATCTTGCCCTTTGTAAGCAGGGCTGTTGACACTTTCCCATTGAAGAGCAGACCTTCCTTCGTCATTTTTAGCAGAATGAGTCTTATAAGTTCTCCCAAATACAGGCTGCTGATCATCTTCTCAAATCTGGAACAGAGCACAGGAAGGATCAGAGGAACATCCAAGTGTGAGCATCTTGTGTTCCTAAGCAGGTTGGTCACATCTGAGCATGCACAAAAGGCGGCTGGGAGCTGTGCTGTAGATGGGATGCCATCCTGAAGTCCTGGAACCCAGCGACAGCCCCTCAAGACAAGTGAGAGATTAAAGAAAATTTTGAAGACTTGCGAGCAGCACAGCCACCAGAAGCAGTTTTGATGAACCAGGCTTTAAATATGCCCTTTGTTTACCTTCCTCCTCTCTTTAGCCCTCCACAGCACCATACTAGGGCAACCACCTGTTTTTAACAACACACTAGCTAACTGCAGAAGCGATCCCCTGGCAGAGAGGTGTGAATGGTACCCACTCTTCCCAGAAGGGAAAGGTCTGGACAGGATAAGATCAGGATCAAGCCAACTCAGTTTCACTTAACCCAATTCAAAGGGGCTCCTGGCACACACTTGGAAACGCACTCAGCTCAGACTGCTGAGGCAAATCGGCCAGGGAATCACTTACAATTGTTTTCCAGGATTGAGAGATCCCAGATCAAGCTCCCGATCAAACTCCGTGCGGAGGTCATCCAAAGCACCGTCATCTCCAAAAGCACCCCACTCGGTGTTAATGCACATCCTCCCTTCATCACCTTCCACCAGATCGATGTGCCTCAGTTCCTCCATGTAGCACGCGTTGGTGCCAGTCCCTGCGCATGTTGGAGACAGTGTGAGTAAATTACCTATTTGTCCCAGGTTTGCTTTTAGCCCACACATTTGGGAAAAAGTCCGTGTATTTGGGAAAAAAGTTAAATACTTAACCCTATGTACAGCATGCTAATATCAAGCCACCCACGCTTGTTAAATAATCATTCCACAGCAAGTGAAAAGATTTTGGAGATTAATCTAAAGCTTGACTTGTTTAAAACCACTTTTTCTTTTTTCTAATGTACTTGTACATGGCTTAAAAAAACCACCCCAGTGCACGAAGTAGAGACATTGTGGAAAGCGCAGCTGATCCTAACTACTAGGCGTGAGAGGAATTCAGCTTTCTCTGGACACACAGACAGTAATTTTCTATACAGTCAGCAGAAAAGTTTAGTATGCTGGTCACAACTGAACCCAGACAAAATGGGGACTGTGGTATTTGATGGCAATGTGATCAGCATAAAAAAAGCTGCTTTACAGAAGGCAGCCAGGCTTGAAAATCTGACCATTGTTTTTTTTCCATTTTCTTCCTGCTCTTGCCCATACCGGGACACTCCCTTCTGCTTCACATTTGTTAGGATTAAACAAATTAGGGGGAAAAAAACCCCAACAAACTCTTTAGTAAACAGAAGAAATTACCAATTATGAGTCCAACTTCACAGCGCTGGTCATCATATCCGCAAGTCATCATGGTTCCCACGGTGTCATTGACTAGTGCCAAAACATCAACATCTATGTCCTAAAAGCATAAAGATGGGTAACAAACAGGAAAAAAAAAGCTAAGAAACCCTCCTGTGTGTCAAAGCAACAGCACACACACATACTCCCCAGGTTGTGCTCTGAAGGCCCAGTTCAGCAAAGCTCTTCAGCTGAACGACACACTACTTCATTTTGTAATGCTCTCCCCACAATCCTGTAAAGTAACAAACATCCCTGAATTCTCAAGTGCTTGGCTAGCCAGGATCTTTGCTTGGAAGATTTGCTCTTCCCTAACCCAACCTCGCTTGCCAGAAAAGCGAAGTGTTCTGGGTTTGAATTCCATGGTATGCTAGCATTCACGCATCCGTCCTTATGGGCTGCATGATAGGATAATGTCCTTTTGCTGAGCAGATCCCACACCAAATGGGACAGAACATATACACCCATAAATGCAGCTATTCAACAAACAGCCCTGCACCAGTATCACGCTAAAGTAAAAAGCTCTTTTATCAACGCTGTGCAGTTTTCACTTCACACTGAGGTATCATAGAATCATGATAGAATCATGGAATGGCCTAGGCTGGAAGGGACCTTAGAGATCATTTAATCCAAAGAAGTAAAAATCAAAGTTATCAAACGA
Source organism: Apaloderma vittatum (assembly GCF_000703405.1). Taxonomy (NCBI): domain Eukaryota; kingdom Metazoa; phylum Chordata; class Aves; order Trogoniformes; family Trogonidae; genus Apaloderma; species Apaloderma vittatum. The sequence goes on along the minus strand of NW_009697294.1, from coordinate 32,260 downwards.
TTCCTGTAACTCAGATGCCAACACTAGCAGGGGGGTGGATTTCACCCAGGAAGTCTCAGCTCCTTTGCTCCTACTAACTGCAGTAAAACTGCTGCAGAGGGAGAAGTGAACCAAAATCAAAGCTGGATTTTCACCACGTGAGGAAACAGAATTTCCTCTTTACTACAAAGATGTCAAGGTATTTATTTCTTAGATGGTGTTACAAATAACACCGAAGATGAAAAATAAGGCATTTCCAAAATATTTAAACATAATGTTATTCAAAGGTATGCACCAGTTCAAGGGCTGATTTAATTATGTCTTACTGCTGACCTTAAAAATTAGTCAATCACTCCCTCCCACAGACTGAAGTGGATGGGCAAGCCAGTTTGTGGTGGAGCCAATCTGTGATGATAACTTCCCCCTCCCAACTTTCATTCCACAAGCCAGGCTACAAAATCCAGTATATACCCATATCCTACCACACAGGTTCACAACAGACTCCTTTTAGCTCAGGCAGACAGTGGGGCCCAAAACAACCTGTACGCCAAGAGCCGATCACCCAGCAGGACAATCTGGGGCCACTCAGGTCTACCTCGTGCAGATGCAAAACTTGCCTTATGCTTCTGGAGGGCCTTGCGCAGAGAGCTGACCACGTCTGTGTCCTGAACTCCACGGACCTTGAAGTGCTTCGTCCAGGAAAGAAGAACCCCCTGCAAAGTAACAGTCCGGTGACCCAAAAGCTGCAACCCTGGCATACAAACCTGCCACAGCGACAGCCAAGATCAAAGCCTGTGGTGAAGCCCACTATGTCTCTCCACACATTAAAATGCAGCCCAAAGAAGTCACAGCAGAACATCTCACCTTGAGGTGCCTGTGAAAACAAACATAGCTAAACAGGTAGAGTAATGAAGTCTCAATTCTGCAAATACTTCTCCCTGTGCTTTGTTTAAAGCATGTGTGGCTTTACCAATGCTCATCACAAAACTAATAGCATAAAGCATTTGCAGGACTGAGACCCAAAGCACAGATCCCTAGAAATAAAAGAGAGGCTAGAATAAGAGGCCATAAAATGATTGTAACGAGCCATTAATTTCCCCATGCGGCCTCTCAGACAGCCCAGCTACAGGTCTTTCCTATTTAGAATCAACTGTAAAAAAGAACCTGAATGAAAGTGATTAAAAAAAGAAACGTGCTTCAGGACACAAAAGTATGTGTTTTACAGGCTAACAGTTTTCACACAAGGATATACGGTTACTGTGGAACTGGGTACCGACTAAGTAAAAGAACAGCTTTAGCTTAAAGCTTGTGTTACCTTGAGATTGAAAATGAGTGTCTGAATGATAGTCTAGTTAATTGCTCGTGGTCATCCATGTCTTCTTCAGAGAGCTAAGTATACATAACCCTCAAAAAGGCCATGGGGTAATCTTCCCACACAATAGCCTCTCCAGGTTCTGCAAGGAGCTAGGCTTGCCAATAATATCCCTTTTTTGCATCTTACCTCTTCCAGTTTGGTCTGTTTGCATGGAAAGGAAAATGTAAAGCCAAGAGGTAACTTCTTATGCTTCAGGTTTTTGGTCTCCATGAAGTCTAACAGACAGTCAGCAACGTAATCAAAGAGCTGTGCAAGAAAAGAGAGGGTTGAGTCAGGCTGTGTCCCGCAGGCACGCGTGCAAGAACAGCACCACCACGGAAGACGCTGCATGCCCTACCTCGGCTCTGTTCCCCTGGGTGACCTCCTTGGGTGTGGGGTAAAACTTGCTCTCCAGTTGGCTGCTCTGCTTCCCATCATCAAACACCTTCACCTGGTGGGCACGAAACTGGGAGCCACCCAGGTCAACAGCAAGGAAGTCGCCCTTCTCTGCAACACAAGCGGGCATCCATCACCAGCGATCGTTGAGATGCCAGGGCCTCTGCCTCACCATGGCCACAGGCTTTCTCCCCCCATCACAGCAAGTCCTTACCCTGTGGGCCTGGAACCAGCACCAGGAAGGCTGAGAGCTGGACACCCTCAGCAAGGGCATCAGGACCCTCCTGTTAGCTCACGGCAGCTCATTTCATTTTTATTTAGCAGCCTGGTTATGCCCACTCCATGCTGCCTACCCCAGGGCAGCATGTTTTCAAGCTGCAGAGGCTTAAGCTTCTCGGTGAGAGAGGCCCAAAGCAACTGCAAAGCCAACCAGAGCAAAATTATACACCTGAAACATGGGGAAATGGGAGTTTGAGAGCATTACCTATGCCCAATAAAGGATGCAGGATCTGCAACCAGATGTTAAGACTTGGCCCTACTGCAGAAGTCAGCTTCCAGGTGGGCAAGACTAATTTGCCACCCAAAATCAACCAACAAAATAATTTCCAAATGTCTTTAGGTGTTTCTGTAAAAGGGCCATTCTTAGCTCACACATGTTCTTCTCTAGTAGGAGACCTCAGACAGAACTACAGTTTGGCCTCACTGCTACAATAAAACAATTATCCATCCCACGCACAGAAGGCCCCTCCCAACAGGAAAATGCAGTGGTATGTGCACAGCCTTGTGTGATCTTCGTTCTACAGTCCAAACACCTGACTAAATTTTATCAAATCTGGCCCTGAAAGGGAAAGAAGCAGGAAATTCTACCTGTGATACCATGGTCAGATATCACAAAGGTGAGGAGGCAAAGTGGGTTACTCAGTAAACTGTGGCGTTAGTCAGACCATTAATCCCTAAATGATTAAAACCTGATGATGCTCCACATGAGTCATTTCAGGTAGCAACGCTGAGGGCACTAAAGAAAAAAAATCTATAAGTTCATTCCTTTTACAAAGGAGAAAATCCAGCCAAGTTTGAGGTGTTGAAACAGGCTGGAAGTTTAACAAAATAACCAGCAGGGATTTTGCAAGAGGTCAAAAAAAAAAAATTCATGGGATACTTAAAATAGGCAGCTGTCAGTAAGACATAGCCCAGGTTTACTCTGTGACATGTCCTTGACAGAGCAGAAAGGCCACACAAGCCAGCAGAGCGTTTTTCAAAGTTGGTCTTGAGGAATATGAAGTCTTGCAACAGCAATAACAACACACAGTTTTACAGGATTGTACATAGTCTCTCTCAGACATCCCTGATTTCAAAGGGCTAGCCTCCAAATGTTCCCTTTAAACCATTGAGGGTGCTATTTTCATTTAATTGTAGGAAAATGACCTTCAGAAGGAAGGAAATGAGGTATAAAGCAAAGCATTTCTCTTAAATTCTCTGTACAGCTGTTATAGGCTGAGTCCTGACAGACACAAGAGTCCTGCACAAATTCATAGACTTGCTTAAGCCTGGGAAAAACATTGTATTCTGTCAGTCTGCACTGCCAGGACCCAGCAGTTATTCTGGATGTGCACACTGCTCCGAACAGAACAGGCCTTCAGATCCTACCTCACCCCACATCCTCCCAGAGGACACCACTGCACTTTCTCCCTCTCCATTTAAGCCTCGGAGGCAACTAGGAAGAGGGATCCAGCTGTCAAGGCAGAGCAGTCCGTTTCCTGGCAGACCCAATGCAGAAGAGGCAAGGAGGGGCAGGAGGGCATCACTGTCAGGGGCAACAGAAAGAAAAGCGCAGAGTTTGCTGTCAGAAGTCGAGAGGGTATCGCACCTCTGAGAAGGCAATGTTGCTGCCACTGTGCAGTTCGAGGGGTTTCACCGCAGCATCCCGCCTTCCCTGTAG
>NW_009697294.1:0-28561 GCF_000703405.1 Apaloderma vittatum | reverse complement strand
CCAGGCTGCAGCACTGCCCCCAGTCTCACACCTGCAGCACACTGCACTGCGGGCTCTGAGCTGTAGAGGCTGCCCTTGCCATGTCCAGCCACAGCTTCTGCACTAGGTACGGCCACATGTGCAGATGAAAGAGCCTGTTTTCTGAGCGTTTATGAGGTCCTTTCCTCCAACAAGCAGCATTAGGTCAAAACCCACCTAGGGCAGGGAAAAAACCCTCTGTGTGCATTCCCCCAAGCTGTTGCCTCCTCAGTCTGCACCTGCTTTCTCAACATGAGATGGGCAGCAACCCAAAAGCCGTGGGCTGCACTGTCTTTGCTGTGCCGTCGTCCTTGAATACTGGCAGCAACCCATCACCTTCCTGAGCCAGCACTGCCAGGATGGAGCAGGAGGCACTCACCTGAGCCATCGGGAAGCGAGCGCACAAACGATGGCAGCATTTTGACTGTTGCCGTGGGGTTCGTGTCTCTCCCCAGGCCCTTCACCATCTCAGCCTGGAAGCGAGTCATCACGTCCAGCAAGATATCGTCGGAGAGACGCATGTGATACAGGTACCTGTCGACCTGGAAAGATGAGAGGTGTTATTCGGGAGGCGTGCAGCCTCCTCAGCGCTCAGCAGCTGCCTGGCACGAGCACCACTTTCACACTACAGAAGGACTGATGAGTACCGGGGAGGCTTCCTTTATCCCTGCAAGTAGACAAAACGCAGGAACTTCCTAGCCACTCGTGTTCATTTTCTAGCCACAAGGTGTGCAGTTTGGCATGAAGGATCTGAAAATCCTGAACTCTGGAATTCCAGCAGCACCCTTCCAGTACGCTGGACAAAAATTACTATGTTGATTCCCACTTGCTTGATGGACATGAAGGCTAAACAGATCCTAGGGAGACGAAAGAATTCCATTCAGCTATGTAACAAAGTGAAGGCAAGCATACCACCTGTGCAAACCCCACCTTCCAGATTTTACAAGCTTTTTTGTTTTTCACCTCAGCACTGAAATTCCCATGATCGCCTGTGTAAGCAAGCTCCAGGACATCATCAGAACATTAACTCTTATGAAAACTTTGTTTTGAAAATGTCTAATGCAGCCTTGGTGAATTACTGTCAAAAAGTTAGCCTTCTCTTCTGATGGCTCAGTAACTTGCCAACATGCATAAGCCCATGAGACTTGCTCGAGACTCTGACAAGCTGTTTTTACACCATCCTCTTCTCCTATTTGTGTAATGAACTACAACTGCTAAGTATCTCGACCCAGTGAGAATTTGACCTCTCTGAGTTAGGTCCAGAAAATGCCATCAGTACCCAAGCGTGTCAGCCACAACCTGAAAACATCTATTCAGCTACTGCTTCTCTCCACAGACAATTAGCTTTGCTGGCATGCCAGGCTGGAGCTCAAAGCCTCTTTCTCACTCCTGCTCTGCCCTCCATTCTCTTGTGATTCTAGCATTACAGCTAAAACATTTTGGGGGGGGCAATAAATACTCTTTCCTAAGAGTCTCTAACTCACAGCATACAGCAAAATAACAGCCAGTTGCACTGAAAGGGCATCAAAAGCATCTATGAAATAGCAGACACTCAATTCAGATAATCTGGTAGAGAAGCTAATCAGTGTTTCTCTACAGGACAAAAAAAATAAGGTTTTCTTCTTCAGGACCACGCACTGCTTGGACTGATGTCTACCTGCAGGGCTGTATATATGGCTCTATGGTGGGTTAGAAACTACACAGCTGGGTACCAGAAAGGATTAACGCAGCAAAATAAGAATCTGTTGACATCCAAATGCTTTGTTGGTGGTGAGCCAAAATTTGGTGCTGTACGAACAAACATGATGCAGGTGTAATAACTCTGTGCTCCAAACAGCTGGAGGGTAATCCGTACTAACATCTTACTCACCACAACATGAGACTCGGGGCAGAGGAGAGAGGTGAGACAGCTCGCAATGCTTCGCTGGTACAGACGCTCAGCTTTTGCACCCTGGGGTACATTATTAAGCTGGTTTATCTGTCCAGAACATTTCATCAATTCCATTTACACAGGGACGTCTGGAGGGTTGGGAGAATGCGCACAAAACAAGTCCCACCAGCTACAAGGCAGGATTTAAAAGGTAGCATTGTTTAAATACAGAATGCACATTGCAGATAAATCATTCTCTTCTGCAGTTTGGACTGATCACCTACATTCATTAGGGACAAACTAGTTCCCTATTCCCAACTCCATTTTAAACTGATAGTCAGCCATGACCCACCTGAAGGAGCCAGGACCCTGAAATTAACTCCTGCAACTTACCTAACAGCAAAACACACAAAAACACACAGAGGAGAAAGTCTTAAACTACAAGATAGAACTGGCAAGGAGCAGCAGCTGTCTTTGGATATAGCTGTGCCTTGAAGATGCCATTATTTAGATCTTTCTTTGTAACTCTCATATGCACAAGCACCTGATTTCCTCCAAGGCTTTTTTGAGGCCTCATCACTGTGTAGGATCCACCATCTCAGTCCAAGAACCAGCATTTCTTTTTTTGACATACCAAAAAGGAAGTGAAAAAAAAGAAAACACAGTGATTGGAGACATACAGCCCTCACACACCCTCACACAGATCCAAATAACTTTGTGGTTGAAGTGGAAAAACACCTAACCAGTGAAAAAACCGACCATGTCTGTTTGCAGAGAACATGCACGAGCTCCCTGCTCCCCACAGAAAGTACATCCCCCACTCTGTTTACCCAAAACTGTAGGAGGAGGAGTCCGTCCTGAGAAACCAGATAAGGCAGAGCCCAGGAAAGCCTGCGACTTCCCAGTCTGATTTACGTCCAGAGCAAGGGCCTGTTCCCATTATCACTTGGTTGTAAACATAGGAATGGCTAGGTCGTGCAACACCAAACTCCCTTTCGCTGCCTCCCTCCCACTGCACAAGGATAGGTCTTGTTTTTTAAGTGTCTCGCCTTCGTTATGGAAACAGCACTGTTTTTATGGCAGGGCAGCTCTTGTTCTTGCCACCAAAGAGCAAATAAGCCTGGGGAGGGACAGGTGGGAAGCTATTCCTTCTTTCTTATTAGGAAGAAATCGACTCTGCTCCATACAGCCTACCTTGGGCTTCTTAAAAGAGAACTTGGAGGACTATGTGATTTGTTTCAGGCAGGGCTAGCTTGCACCCAGCAGAAAGATTTAATTTTTTTTCATGGCTTTGCCAGAATCCTTCTGCCCTGTCCTCTCCACCGTCCTCACTTCAGGGAAGTCCTCCCTCAATGCCACCCTGAATGTTTCTCTGAAGAGCCCACTGCACCTGAGCACTGCTCCACAAATTCTCTCCCCCTCTTAGTAAAAAGTAGTAAGACATAGCAGTGTCTAGATGAGAGAGCCTAGATCAGATCCTTACACAAGGAAAGGGCATCGGGGACCCCTTCTGATCATGGGCTATGACTGAGAGACAGAGAACGGATTGCTGAGATACGAGGGTCTCTCTTGGAACACTTCTCTTCAAGGCAGAATTAGTGGAAGAAGCCACCACCACCAACAAGCCATTCCATGTTTGAGCAAGGGCACAAAGAAGACAACCCAGTGTTGCTCACTCTGCTGATGAGCTCAGCGGTGCGGGTGGATCTACCCACGGGGACCTTGGATCTCCAGGACTGCCACGAATCTGCAGGCAGCCCCGCCTCCAGCTGGCTGCAAAACAAGAGGACAGAGCCTGGCAGCAGTGGCCACCAGAATGGAGACGCCAGGAAAACAGAGGACCCACAGGGGACGTGTCTAGAAACCAGAGGACCTCTGACCCAAGAAGCTTACAGGTCCCACGTGGTCTTAATGATGGAGAGCCACAAACCCATTACAGAACGGCCATGAAAGTGGATTAGGGAAGAGCAACCACTAGGCAGTTCCCTCCCAGTACTGATGGCTTCAGATCTGGCCCATCTTGAGCTCTTCCGTTGTAATTAAAGGTCACACCTATAAACATCAGTGACCAGCCAGTTTGGACAACCACAGAGGAGGCTTCTCCCACACCAACATGAGCTAGAACTGTCTTCTGAGTCTCAGAGGACCTAGCCCCAAGATCCCAGGAGTTTTCCCTACCCCTGCTACAACAGGAGTGACTCTGATTCCTACTCAGCTTTAGAAATCCCATCCATCATGCTACACTTGCGATTCAGCAAGAGGTTCTTTCCTGCCCTCTGCACTACAGCACACCATGCCAGACAAAGTCCGAGCACTGCTTTTTCTTACCGAAGATCATTCGCTCCGTTACTGGAAGAGAACTTAAAACTGTGCAGGGAAAGCACTAATCAGACCTATTTTCACACTCATCAGATGGTTTAGGGTCCAAATACTTCTTACCCCATTTGGCTGTATGGCTTTAGTAGATAATGCCATTATCCTAGTCTGCAGTACACACTGCAGACCCCACAGCATTTGAGTAACACAGTTCTCAAAATAGGAATCAGCTAAGGCTGCATCTTACCTTTTTTATTTGATCCTCTTTTAGCTTTGTGAAATGAAAAGCTAGTAAGTGGACGGCAAACATTTTCTTGATGAGTCAGTAGTGACGGAGCTGCTGTAACTCCAAAGCGACAGGTCTTTATTTACGAAGCTGGAGCTAGAGAAACTTCAGCTGAGGCATTTCCCTCAGGGTGAGACAGTGGAGTTCCTGGGAAATTGAGTCCAGAAATAAATCCATCCAGTGTGATCGGTTCAATGATTAAACTTCTGTCTCTTTGTATCACCCCCCCCACACATCAACCCAAAGTCCCTCCCTCCCTCCCCAGCTACACACTTCATTGTGCCAGAGCAGGCACCTGGAGAGCTGCCAAGCTGAAGGGGAGAAAATCGATTTTGTTACTGCCCCACTTGGGAATTGTTACCACTTTGCAATGTAGTTGCTACGCAGCCTGCCCTGCTTCACCCCGCTTCGTTCCTGGGGGACCTGACGGGCTCCCACCAGCACTGCGCGCAACAAAGTGCAGGGAATCTGGAAAGTTAAGAAAGGATTTTAGGAGGTTTCTTCCCTCTGCTCAGTGCTCCCACTTGCGAGAAGAGCTCTTCTGCATGAATTAACTCCGCTCTAGTTCCACACAGTGCACCCTTATCTGCGGCTTTTTTCCAATTAAGCTTCAGCTGCGTAAAACGAGCAGAGACACACACAGACCCCTGCCCCCAGCTGAAATACCTCTTGCGCAATTTCCAGCAGAGAGGTTTTGTACACATTCTTCTCCCCTCAATCCCTCCTGAAGACAAAGTTTCAGACCAATGCAGATCCTCGGTATTGCAAAACCTGGGGAGGGGACAGATTTACCTGGCAGCCAGTAACGTTGATATCACACCACCTCACTTGATAAATGCCTTTAACTGGCAGCACAGAGAGCCTACAGCAAAAGCAGCTTCCTTACACCATCGGAGCTGAAGTTGACACAGCCTTTAACTATTACACTCAAAGTTTGTTCTGAATATACAAGTGTTTCCAGAATTTTGTCACTGAATCAAGCAATATGGACCAGAATATCATCCAAAGGAAGCTGGGTGAAATGTTGACACAAATGAGAGAAAGAGAAAAGGGAAAAGAAAAAAAAAAAAGACAGTCTCACAGGGCGTTTAGAGGCTCACTCTCAACATACACCTAACACTTGGTGTCTTTCTCCCCAGTTACTCCTCCGTATTTCAGCTGAAACTGAGCACTCTTACTGCACTGACAGGCAACTGCCACCCAAAATTTTACAGAACAAGATTACAATTGAAAATTACTTTTATAAATCAGAAAAACAGCCTCGGGGCAGAAGGAGAAGAGGGAGATGGAAGAGGGGGCTGCCAAGTAAGGAGAAAACAGAACTACTGAGTCAAAGTACGAAATCGGCTATGCAGAGCGGGGCAGGAGGAGTCCATTAGCAGAAGAGAATCTCAGGCTATATCATTTCATAGCCTGAAGTGGACCCAACAACCTCGTGCTATTGTAAAAGAAAAAAAAAAAAGGTATGACTGAGCATCATACCGAGCTGTGTGACCACAACACACACAAAACAACACTCAGCTCTACACTCAGCACCAGCCTCAGGAAGAGGAAGCCTCTGCCCAGTCCTGGCAGCTCCAGCACATCAAGAAGGCAAGGATCAGAAAGAGACAGCTCTGCTCAACATCAAAAGCAGTCACAGGTTGCATTTTTTTCAATCTCTGGTCACGAGGTAAGACTGAAAGAGCTCAGGGAAGGGAACTCCCTCTCCAGAGAGAAATTACACAGAACCTCTGTTAACAGAGGTTGAGATCTTTTCCTTTTGTTTTTTCTTCCCCCTCCTGCCTCACATCAGGGATGAACTCTGGACACTGGGAGATCTCACCAACTCTATTTATTTTCCACTATTCTAGAACAAGAGTAAAGCAGAGTGGCTGAACAGTCCATAAATAGGGCTTGTTCTAAAATTAGGCTTTTGATCTTCAAGAGAAAAGGAGAAAAGAAAGAAGAAAAAAGCCACGCTACCAGCCAGAAAGCACGGTTCACTTCTCCTGTATTCATCTTTTAATAACTGCTGGCTCGTTAAGTCAGACACTGACTCCCAGAGGGACTGTCTCTTTCCTCATTGTTTACCCATGCCATCCGAGTCACAACCCCTCTGGCCAGCAAAATTGAAAACATCACCTTTCAAGCTCCATCCCACTTTGATCCGGAGCTCATTGTGTCTGTAATACAGTAGATTTATTTTTCATTCTCTCTTTTCTTTCTTTCTCTAACGGATGCCACTGGAAAAAGGTCTCAAAGATCTAAGCGTTACTAAACTGGCAGCAAGCTCTGTTAAATACCTGACGTGTCAGAATCACTGCGTAACTTGTTCACTCATCCCTGGTGCATCCTAGCTCCAGGCAGGCTTGTTGTGCAAGAAAAGAAAAGACATTATCTCATTTCCACGCCGACAGCAGCTCAATGCACTATGAGCCCGATACCCAAATACGTTACAGCCATTTTGTACGGGGTAAATGATCCAGGACCAAGTAAACAGATCAGCTCCAACCATATGCAGCTTGGAAGCTTGAGGTAATGTTGCCTTTTCCCTTTGTTAGAGCTGCGCCCAGTTAAAGTTAGTCACACACCATTCCTTCCCCCTTTGCAAGGGCCAACAAGACTTCAGAGTTCTTACACCACTCTACTTTCTTCTCCCACAGTTCTCCCTCCAAACCCTGTCTCAAGGCACAACGCAGAATCCTCACATAGCCCATCCGCCTCCCACAGCCTTCCAGCTAAAGGCCACCAAAGGAGCTCACAGCTGAAAGGGGGAAATTCAGATAAATGCCTGAGCACATCAGCTGAACTTGCACCAGTTACCTCCAGAAAGAGGTGCCACCCTAAGCATTTTATTGCTGGAGAAATGCCTCTGTATTCGGCGAGGTATCAGAGGCAGTGGCACCACTGGTTGCTGAATTTGGCACTCAGATTAACGAGAGAGTGGACAATGCTACAGGCAAGTCATCACGAGAAATCCTTCGTCATTATATGCTTCCAACACCAACCCTTAGAACATGTTCCCCCTGCCAGCAGCAGCAGCTTTGTTCCTCATTATATTCCTCCAAGTTCATAAAAACTCCAAAATGGGTCCCCACGTTCATCCTACATATATCCCTCCCAGGGCAACATCAGTCTGCAAAACATGGTAGAACACCTGGGGAGACTGACTGCAAAAATTCACTCCAAAGAGAGACACTATTTAGATGAGATGGAGAGAGGACAGACAGAAAAGAGCACATTGGCTTAAGAGAAAGAAGGCTTTTACCTTTGAGGTGCAACAAACACAAACTACATTAAATTGTGAAATCAAACTTCCCAACATCTGAAGCTTGAACGCCTACAATTCACCCGGAAATCTTAACACTTGAACTTAACAGTTTTGCAAATGTGATTCCCAAATCAAGTGAATGTTTTCAATGTTGTTTACAATGAAAAGGTTTCAGTGCAAGCCCACGAAGAAGAGCAAGAGGCCACTCAATCCTCCCCCAGGGACTTGCTTGCACAGGGCACATTAAAAATGTGCAGCTGGCATAGCCTTGCACCACACCAATCCGGATTGTACCACACTGGACCAATTTGGCAGCCATTCTAATGGGAGTCAATGACAGCCACACCATTAGCTCAGAAGAAAAGAAAACTTTCATAAAAAGTCAGCCTGGAAATGCCTGAATAAACTTCAGAGCTCTTAAAACAGTTACTATGGAGTCACTATGGAAACAAGCAACGAGTTAAGCCAAGTGCTAATCTCAGCAAAATACAAAAAAGAAGGCTTATAGTCATTTAGCTTACTTATTGCAAGGCTTGCTGCTCAAACACAAGGCTGTCTTATATGCCGAAGTTTCCTTGCTCAAAAATATACACTAGTATGCAGCTTAGCATACAATTAAAGGATAAATTTATCAAAACAGAATGGAAGCAACGTGCGTGTCCTGCAGCCCAACCCCACATGTGCTGGAGGAGAGAAAGCAGAGGAGTCATTCTTGCACAGGCATGGCTGTAAACTGAGGTTTGCAGATCCAGCCAGGACCGCGTAGCCCAAAAGACAAGTGGGCAAACACATGCCGTCAAAATCCGTCTGCAGGCTTGAGCAGCTACAACTTCCCTTCAAGTCTGTCAAGTGCAAAGACACCAGGAGTCAAGTGATGCCACTCAAGCCCGTCACCCACATCACGCAGCCTATTCTAACAGAATACATTGGTAAGGGTTAACTGCAAGCTTGCATTCTGTGCAAGTCATGCTGCTGTTGAGCGGAGGCTGTCAGGACTATGGGAAAGCAAAACAGAATTACTCATCCGCAAAGCAGAAAATTCACGACATTCACATGGCTGCTGCCACACACAGAGAGCTGCTTGGTTTTTTCCTGGGGGAAGAAAGGAAGATGGGACTTGGCAGTGGAAGGATCTAAAACTTCCCTCGCCACCAGTCTGGCACCGAAATCAGCAGGAGATCATGTAAACTAGAAACATTTATGCACTGTTTGCTTTTCAGTAAATAATGGGGAAAGGATACATCAAATATACCCAAACCAGCTGTTAAAAACATTGTTCAAACTGCTACAGACTTGCTTCTGAACAGCAGTTTAAAGGACTCATACCAGTAGGAAGCAAAGGGGATTCAGAAAAACTTTCAACCTGCAGAAATATGTTGATTGATCGTTTTAGAAAACCTGGTATTTGATACAGTGAAATTCAACCTGGCTTTTACAAGAATCCCAACGTGAACACAAGCAGGGTCTGCTGACTTGTGCATAGTCAACCCCAAACCACAGCTGCTGCAGTATTCTTCTTCTTGGGCAACATGTCTGAGCACTAAAACCCATTACTGTGAACACACAGCAGTCGATTCTTTCCACTCTCCAGCATCCCTACTGGGAACTCACAAGCATATCTTAAAGCTGCTCACACTGAAAAAGAGTGGCAGAGCAACTGCATGTGTGTGAAAGAGGCGTAGCCTGGTGGGGCACTGCCTTAAACATTCAGTGACACTGCATCAGGAAACAAACAAACAAAAAAGTCCTTTTCCCTGAGAACTTAGTTCCAAGTTACCTCCAGGTGGTAAGCACCTGACTTCTCCAAGTTATGACAGCCACGATAAAACAGGTATGTGGAAATACTACTGGCGCAAAGATCAACCCACGAGCTGTTACTTAAAGAAGTAACTGCTACTTCAACTATAAACTGGCCCCAAGCTTAAAGGAAAATACTCTGGCTCCTCTCAAAATTCAGGTATCACAAACAAACTGGCAGGAAAAAAAACGGACAGAAAAAGCATTTATGAAGCACAACAGAACAAACTAGTTTGTATGAAACCACACCTACACAGCTTTCAAACCCCTCCAGGGACGGTGACTCCATCACTGCCCTGGGCAGTCTCTTGGTGAAGTTTTTGCTAATATCCAACCTAAACCTCCCCGGCACAACTTGAGGCCATTTCCTCTTGTCTTTTCCTTTACTACTTGGGAGAAGAGACCGACCTCCACCTTTCCACAACTTCCTTTCAGGTAGCTGCAGAGAGTGAGAAGGTCTCCCCTCAGCCTCTTTTTTCCAGGCTGAATAACCCCAGGTCCCTCAGCTGCTCCTCACAAGTCTTTTGCTCCAGACCCTTCACCAGCTTTGCTGCCCTTCTCTGGACCCACTCCAGCCCCTCAACGTGTGTCTTGTAGCAAAGGGCGCAAAACCGAACACAGTGCTCAAGGTGCAGCCTTCACGCATGCCGAGTGCAGGGGGAAATCCCCGCCCTGGTCCTGCTGGCCACACTATTGCTAATACAGGTCAGGATGCTGTTGGTCTTCTCGGCCACGTGGGCACACTGATGGCTTATCTTCAACCAGCTGTTGACCAAAATAATCCAATAATCATAATCCAAATATTTTTCCCCCCTCCCCTCAAACTTTGCCTAAATCAGTGTGATGAGTTTTCTCCTAGAAAGAATACAATTTAAAGAGTGAGGACACATTTCACTTTGTTGCAGTAATTACTCCTCAGATGACAGAATTGGAATGCACTCAAAAATTCTGGTAGCCAGAATATCATAATTCCTCAATGCATTAACACAAGCGCTTTTCACCTCCTTCCACATTTCCACAGGTAACAAAGGTTAGAGGTGCATGACTCCTATCACCATTCTGATCCAACTTCCTGCTAGGTTGTTCATTACTTGTTATCTGTCAAACTCTGCCCTTTGGGAAGGGATGGAATGAGTAGCTAATTCATTATTAGTGAATTATCTGATGTTTATTAACAACGTGAGGATGTCTTGCAAGAAGACATTGAGTTCAAAATTTTCACATAGCAGTAGATCACACACACTGAACACTGTGACTGAGAAAGTGTGCAGCTGACCAGTAAAAGCAAATCTATGGCCTCTGAGCTCGTAAGAGTCCATTTCTCCGATTGCTTCATGTAACTGGTCACAGGGAAAGGAAAAACACTGAGGAGCTGCAGTAGTGTAAACATGAAATGCCAAAGAAGTTATTAAAATAGTATTTTATTTTATGAATAAAAGTTAAACAGAATTAGGACATGGCTCTATTTTTTCTTTTTCCCTGTTTCCTTTGAACTATTCTGATCATCTCTTCTCGAACCAAGGCCGTATCTACCATTCCTGTGCTGATCCTGCCACTCACTCTCCAGCTGTCTCAGCATTTCTTGTGTTAGAAGTCCTTCACGCAGCAATCTGTTGGCCAGAGATCCACGTCCGTGGCTTTTCAGATCCTCCTGCCTTGTGGCAGACCGATAGGCTTTCAAGTTCTTTGCTCTTCTTTCTCCCGGAATCTCCACTGCAACAGAGAGCGCTTCTGTGGACTTTGCAACATGATGGTCTGAAATCACCTTGGTATCCCTCTTAGTCCTTGAAAAAGGAAAATCTTCTGGCACAACTGCTGTACCAGGAGCAGCTGCAGATTGGGACGCTCGTATCAGCTTCGTGATGTTGCAGACACCGATTTGTATAATGTCGTCTAATTTTTTCTGAATATCCCTTACAAGGACAGCATCAGGGAACATATCCATGAAGCGGTAACTGAAGAGAGGCAAAACAACACACGATTAAACCTTTTCACTAAAGGACTGAGACAAAAGCGAGGTACACACTATGTGAAGTTAAAAAAATAATATTACTTGTTGCACGGGAAGTTGCATTTCAGCTGCTCCAGTCCAGGATCACCTTACTTCTAACTTTGTCTGTCAGTTACAAACTTTTCTCTGCAGAACTCACGACTTGCTCTCATAACACAGCTACACTTGCATTTGTCAAGAGCCTCTAAAGGGCCCCAAGGAGCCCATTCTGCACCACAGACGCACAGGCCTGAAGACACTGGTCTTCTAGAACTGCAAGTCATAAATATTAGGAAAAAATAAAAATTATGTTCAAGCACAAAGACAATACCTTAACCACAGATAGAGGTCAAAAACATCATGAACAGCTTCAAGGTGTACAAGTTCTTTGATGTTCTTTGGAGCAGCTAATGGCCATTTGGTGTGCCGACAGAGCCAGTCAAACGTCAGAGGCTCGTTTCTGCTGAACTGTCTTGCAAACTGAAAAACAAGCCAATTCAGTTAGTCAGGAAAGAAGAAATCCCAAATGAGTTCAATTCCCTGGAGTCTGCATATGTAGAATACTCCAGAAAATACCTGCTTTGTTTTACACAGCCCAAATGCCACACATTCTTCTACTTAATTACTCAACACAAGAGTAACCTCTCCTTCCCGGGGCCTCATTAACACGATTTGTCCATGTGCCATGCACGGAGTTAAGCAACAAAAGTGCAGAGCTACCCGGAAAAGTGTAACAGGGAAGGCATATGATTTCATCTCGTGAAGTAGATGGACTTGTCCTTTCTTCTCCTGTTCCGTTAATTACCTTGTTTCAGAATCTCCAGGGTTGAGAAAATGTAAATGTGTTCCCTGACTTAGGAAATACACAATTCTTAACCTAAACAGATTAATCTGCGCTAGAAATCAGCCCTTCTGAAAACAAGACATCTCAGGTCTTTTAGTAACAAACCAAATAAGATTTAAATTTAAATTTCTCAGGAGCATTGATGACTTGGAATAACTGTTTCCAAAACTGCCTGACACCAAAAGCTGGGTTGTTTTGCTGAGGACTGGGGCTTAAATTCATACAGGTATTCATAACAGCCCATCTTCCCCTGACATTACTTTATGCCCCTCTGCACCTTCATCACTTGGAATCTGAATGCTCAGCATTTACTCAATGACGCAGTTTTTATTCCCCCAACTCTTTAAATCAATTACCCAATTTTTAAAGAACATTATTAGCCGTTTTTGAAAAGCACAGGTCTAGTATCTGTGACACAAGGGCACCACATCAGTTTCACTTTTACACTATTTTCTTAAAAATAATGTTTAATGCAGTCTCTAAAAGGGGACAAAGTCAATCCTGTCTAACAGAGCAACAATCCCAAACAAAATTATTAATCCTGAAAAACTGAAATCAGCTGACTGCAAACTCCACAAAATAATCACTCAGGGGCACAGTGGCAAACAGTTCCTCCAGGCCTGAAAAATTAAATGACATAATTCTGAGAGCAACTTGCAGCACACTATTTTCTGTGGGTTTAACTCTATATAACTGTATTTTAACATCAGCAATCACACCTAATCCCATATTCTTTTATTTTGTGGACAAGCTAACGCCTTGAAGCAGTGGTATCTTAGCTTTTAAGGACTCCTTCTAGACACAGGATAATGCGAAGTTTAACAGTGCACAAGTGACTATGTAACACAAATCTGCACTCTCCCAGTTCAAAGTCCATCCGCATGGCAAGAAATAGGATTCTTTGAGGCAAACAGCAGAAAAGCCATCCAAACTTTAATTTACAGCACAGAATAAGAAGCAGTCCTCAGAAATTAAAAGCTTTGGCCAACAAAAATGGTGGAAAATGCATTTTGGTTTTTTTTAAATACATATTTCTCTAGCTATTTTATATTACTGCCTGGTGAGCACTTTCAGAATGCTATCAAATGGTCTATAATAAAGCCCACAATAAATACAGCAGCTAGATAAAGTCTCACTGTACCAAGACCAAGACCCCCTTGCTCCAAGGCAAATACCGCATTTTTTTGAGGAAAAAAATAACTGACCTTCAACAATGTGGTACACACAAAAGGCTCTTTTCTGTTCAAGGGTGCAGTGCAGAAGACATATCGTGATCGCAAATTTAGTGGAATGTGCTGAATCATATCTGCTAGAAATTTGAAGTCATCAATATTGCAGACAAAGTAAAGCCCATCAACTTGTGAGAGACTTACAAAAATATCCTGCGAAAACACAACCAAATGAAGAGCACGTTACAGGAAAGAGTTGCGAAATTTTGTATTACCAAACTGAAAAATGACTTAGTGGGTTTTTTTCAAAGGCTGAAAGAAAGTTAAAAATATCACATTTGACCAAATGAATTAAAAAAAAGGGCAGAGGATCTCCCTCTACTCTTTTAACAGGATTTTCATTAAATCCTCTAACACAGGATTCAGACAAGAAGACATAACACATTACGCTTTATTTAAGTATTTTCAATTAGTCTTTTAAGTAACAAATACAGTGTTCTGGAAGTGCATGTTTTCGTTACAAAGAACACCATCCCACGCACCAGCTACTACCATCTTCAGAACTTCTTACAGGTTTCTCACTTACGGTGAACCAAAAAGCTAACATTACAGCATAAAACTGAATAACTGAGACATTTTTAGCCCAATGTCAGGAGCAGATCTATTCTAGGAAAAAACAAATCACTAGATAAATACGGTATTGCTATACAGGAGTTCAAAGAATACCTGAAACACATCCAAGGTTTAGAGAAATGGGAGATGCCACTGCACATTGCAGGGGGAATTTTTACGGGCCCCCAAAAGTATTTATCTAGTATAAATATTTGGAAGATTTTTGAAAGATCTTTGAAGAAACAGAGTTGCTTAATTAAATATGCCACTGAATACTTTAGAGATCAATAATACCATGGTTCTTTTATCCTAATAATTCTGTGTTAGCCCGAAAATTCTGAACAGTAAAATTTTATAGAGGTGCTGTTATCTACCAGCCTAAGTCTTCCAGGAGGTCTCCAAGTATCATCTTTTACCTTGAGATTAGAAATTACACACTTTGCTGCATAACAGCACATCAGCAGAGAAAACCAGTACACATTTAAATCAACGGAAGCTTCTAAGAATTTCTCAGTGTATTGAAAAAAAAATAATATCGGGTTTTAAATACAGCACTGGAAGCTTAATTTCTACTTTAAATGTTTAGGCACTTGCAAAAGATATTTTTACACTTCAACAGCTTGCAAGTTGATTGTAACACAGAAAGGTTAAGCATTCTAAATGAATTTGTCACTGCTGTGGAAGAGAGAAGAATCCACCTGATAAAAGACACACACAAGGTTCCCAAAGTGCATGTTTGGATAAAAGCAGTGGCTATTAGCACTGTGCTTTTTTAAAGCAGAAGCTAGTTTTTGATCATTCTTACAATTAGATTGGACAGCGTGGCATCAGGGAGATGATAAGCAAACATTTCTATCTGCTCAGGAGTAGGATGTAGGCCAGCTGCCTAAAGTAGAAAAAAAAGAAAAAAAAAATATATTATTTCTCAATATTAATTCCTAAGTTAGTGCATCAGAAACAAAATCCTGGAAGATTAAATGCAAACAAACAAAGCACCCTACAGAGTTCAGTTTATTTATCACACTTACGTAGAACTTAAGAAGTTTTGGGTGTGAGCTTTCAACTCTTGAAAGAGCAGCTTCAACATAAATGAATTATCACAAGCCTCCAAATGGTACATATATTTAAAGCCACTCAGGCATGACACAATCTATTTTTAGTACTAACTTTAGTAAACATATGCATGAATAGAAATTGGGGATCAGAACACAGTGCAACAGCTCCAGAGCCCATCTGTACAAAGAGGGCATTGAGCCTCTCACCTTCACAGGGCGCACGGGCTCGCTCAGAATTTCCTTCAGCTGTGCAAGGTCATCACGATGCATTGTAGTGACTTCTCCTTCTTTGAAGGATGAGCCGTAACGCCCAGCTCTGCCTGCAATCTGCAGAGCCTGAGAGGTTGTAATGGAGTCTATTTCTTTCTCCCCCTTCTCATTGATAGTTGGCTTCACTATAGAGTTAAAAATTATTCTTCTTATACACCTGAAATATTTGAAAAAAAACCAGAGGAACCCTTTAAGGCAAATTATTTCCAATATACAACCAAGTAGAGACGAGAGCCTTTTCTTTATGTTTTTTACTTGAGCTCTGTTCACCTCTATAAATGAAGGAATCACAGATTCTACTCGGGGAGAGAGCATATTGAAAAGGGCAGTGTAAGACTACTGGTTAGTTGCAGGAGAATTCCTACACGCATTGGTCATATTCTGCTCGAGTCCCAATCCATTCATCATCATCCACCTCACTAGTTACAGCAACGTGATGGCATCTACACCTCAGAAAAGTGACACTGATGCTCTGACAACGCAGCGCATCTACCTCCTGTGAACTGAAAGGATCGGAACAGTGCCTGCTATCACACGGAATTGGGCCAAGTGAGGCATTTCATTCTTAGAATCAAGTTTAACATTAAAGTTTAGTTCTACACAATGAAATTGATGAGTACTTCAGAATTAAAATGTATGTACTGTGTTATCCAGACAGAGCAGGTGTCTAGCCAAATCAGTCAACCGGGGAGAAACAAGTGAGGAAATACATCACACCTGTAAAAAAAACCAAACAAAACCCACCAAAAAAAACCCCAAACAAAATAAAAACATAAGCTGCTCCAAATACTTACAGATTGAGTCCCATCCCAATTGCATCTGTAGCAACTAAAATTTTGCATGGATCATCAGGATCATTGAATTTCTTTGCCTGTTCAAGTTTTGTTCCTAAAACAGGACGACAAAACATTGCACATAGCAAACACTTCTTATGAAACAAAGACAACGTATCACTAAGACAAATGCCTTCCCAACAGGCTAAGAAAAACAAAATAAACAGCATTTGATTGCTGTTTGGCTGTTGGTGGGGGAAGGGGCAGGAGGGATTTAAATCATTCCCAGAGCTGTGGATAGATCTCATTTAATTATATCTATCTGAAGATCAGTATTAAGCACATAATAAAGCACTAATCCCAAGATTAAAACGCCAGTCAAGTGAAGTTGCTTACTTTCTCTAGCTGCAGAGATGCAAAACTAGGAACACTTGCACTGCTTCATTTTAAAAGTTTTTCACAGAAAGACTAAAGCAAGAAGACTCTAAAAGCAGGAAGGAAAAGATTCCCTTAACAGAAGCGCGCTTTACCTGGTGGCAGGCTGCCATATATGACAGCACATTCTAATCCTCTGGCTTCGATCTGCCGACTGACAGAATAAATGTCATTCTTACTGAAACAGACAATGCAGTCCCCGGGACGAAGGTTATCTAAAGATTCTAAGGGATAATCCAGCACAGTAAGAGGAGTGAGTCTCTTGTAGTTTTGGACCTAGAATTAAAGGAGGAGTTGGTAAAGATAATACGTTTTACAATGAAAAATCCCTGTGGAATACCAACAAGCATGGTTATCACAATTGATTTTAACACCAAGCGACCCTCACAGTCCTCAAAGGAAATTTACTGCAGCTTATGCACCAGTACGTTTGCAGCACTTTCCAGGCTCAGAACTGTATTATCTTTTCAAGAAACAGAAGAACTATGTATTTTAACATGTAAACTGGATTCAAGAATGGAAGTATACAAGCTATGTAGCAGTTTATCAAGAAATGAGAGTCTGTTTCCTCTCAGACATCTGAATGCTGTAAATGGTGTCCTTTCAGAATTACATACCACACACAGATATATAAAGCTACAGGTAATTCACCAGGAAGTCATGCAGGCTGGACCTTCTTAGGACCAAATTTTATGGTTCTAAAAAAATCTTCACAGCGGAATCTCCCCAAGGGAAAAAAAAAAAAAAAAAAGTAGGACAGTAAAACTGGGTTTCAGAGACCTTTCAAACACCTGCTCTTCTGGAAACGTTAACTTTTTTAATTTCTTTCCTCATCATATGGAGAAAAACTATCAACAGATTCAGGAACCTCAGCAAACTTGAGGGTACTGTGCTCTCCAGGAAAAACAGAGTTGCAAAGAAAGTCCCTGAACAGCTGTAGCATTCCCTGAGGGGAACTCAGCAAAGCAGTTATCTTCTTTAGGCAAAACAATAAAAAAAAAAAGAACACACAAAAACCTTCCAACATCTCCTTTGGTTTACAGGAATTGAGAAACATTTTAACAAGAACTCCTGCAAGAATAATTTTGATCACCGATACCCCAAAAGACCCTAAGTTTTTGCCTGTTTTCAAGCAAGGAGAATCCACTTTACAGAATTAAAAAGCTTACTTCAACTTCCTCCCCTGTAGTGTACATGAGCTCTGTAACCAAGTCAATAGCAGCAGCTTCTCCACAAACGTGGATTTCTTCCGCACAGAGTCCTGAACAAGATCCAATGAAAAATGCAAAATGTTACATATTTATAGACAACAATAGAAAACTAAAAAGCTGACTTTTAAGTTTCACAAAAATTACATTTTGCTTGCTGAACACAGCCATGAGGGCTGTATTTCACCTTGTCCAACACCTTCAACATCCTAAATCAGTACCTAAAGCCTCTCTCACAATATACTACGTCCTTAGAGCTGCTCTTGATCTCATATCAGCAAGTGATGCATGAAAATATCTTGTTGCACCCTCTCTGCAAAAGTAGAAGGGCATCCTCAACCCCTGAACAAATGGAACAAAGCTTGGAGTATGTTTTGTTTACTACTACCGTTTTACTAACTCACAAACCACAGCAGAACCGAGCTTTGTTTTTTGCACGATCTTCTAAAATCATGAGTACATCTAATGCAGTCAGAGTAGAAAAAGGGAAAAAAACAGGAGGTAACAGAAGTGTGGCAAATCATCCCCCTCAGCTTAGCATTAAAAGCAGTGAAGGGAAGGGCAGGGGTAAAATTCAGACTTCTGTTCAAAATCAGAGGAAAAACAAGCTTCAAAAATTCCTCTTGAAAAATTAGCAGAAGAAGCATCCTTCCAAGAATTTAACAGATCAATGCAGCTCTATAAATGAGCCATTTGAAATTCACACTATAAAATATTTAATGTTCTTCACGTTGCCATACATTATTTCTTCATAACGAAATCTCTGAAAAATTATGTTGTTTCAATTGAACAAAAGAAAGCATACTTCTAGGAAACCAATGTGAAAGGATAGCATGGTCCCAAAGATTTCATAGTAAAGTAAAACTAAGAGAAGTATCTGTAAAGTTTAGAGAGTAATTTTTTTTTAAAAACACTTATTAAGTAAAACATGACAAGTAACTTGCTGCCATACAGACAAATCCTTTGAGGCAGAGCCTCTCTCTCTCTAATTTGCTGCAAGAAGACATATGAAGGACCAATACTCAGTTTTATTTTGCATTACGCGTTGTAACCACTTATGAATACACTAACGGCTAGGCTTGAATTTAATGTGCCATTTATAGTCACATTAAACAAGTTCATTGTCAACATAAACAAGCTTACCTAGAAGGGCTCTTGTCCAAGCCCACCCTCTGGCAGGATCTCTGATCATCTGAATTTCATCAATCACAGCAACTTCATCTTAAAATAAAAAAGAAAAATACGATGCACCAAGGCAGAACATCTGAAATAACAATACAGCACAGGAAGGAACTTGAACGCTTTCTGAAAAAGGTTGCTCAAATCAAGTTAATCCTCTAACACCAAAAAGCTATTGTAAGAGGATCCAAGTTTTATTAACTGCTTTAACATAGCTCAGAATTTGTTTAAAGAAGAGTGAAAAGAAATAGCTCAGCTCCTTCAGAGTCCAAGCAGTAATACACATAAAGACACCACAGATATGACTGAAACAATGACGTATACATACAAGGCGTATTAGTGCTGCACATTTCAATCGTGCAAGCAATATGAGCAGCTGGTCTGGCATCTTCATGGGCATAGACACGCTCTTCTCCTGTCACCAAGTCACATGGCACATTCTAAAGGAATTCAGAAAACCCAGGTTAAGTTTCTTTAATATAACAGAATCCCCTTTCCAAAGGGGGGAAAAAAAAAATCAGTTTCTTAAGGTAATTTCTAAGACGGTATAACAGAAGCTATCCAGGAAGTAACTACTCAGCCTTTTGAGACATCACAAGAACATTTGGTAAACAAATAACACACTATGCTGCAGTAATGCATGATGTGCTATTGTAACGTGTCGGAATCGGTGTGGTTCTGTGCAGCTGGAAACACACTGGCGAGCAACCTTCAAAAAGATGCTGGAAGTAAAAAAAACACAAAAACAACAACCCCCCCCCCCCCGCAAACTAATGAAAGCTTCCTCTAGAGACCTGATACAGATACAATCTCATCAATTGAACACGTCCAAAGCTGCAACACTCATTAGATGATTGAGTGAAATACACTTAAACTTGAAGCAGAAGGTTGAGGGGAGTTAAGCAAGTGTAATTTCTTGTGTATGAGCTAAAATAAAAGTCATTAGCAAAAGAAGCCAGTTTCAATAGCGAAAAATGCAACAGCAGAACCTGGCGAAACTCAGGAAGAGAAAAACTGCAGGAAAACGGAGGCAGGTTACAGAGATGATTACACGACATGCGCTTTCAGGAAACAAGGTTCCTTTTGGGGAAATGCTATTCTATTCTGCACACCTAAAGTAGAAACGTACAATTGGTATTCATGCGAGCTGACACCACTGCAAAGCAAAGGCAAAAGTGCCTTAATGAACTTCAGTACTTTACAAATACACATTTATGAGACTGTCCCAGTACTAAGGATGTGTATGTAAGTAATACAACATACTGACAGCATCATTACTCTTTTGGAAGATCTCATGAGCCAGAAGTTTCAGTGGACCACAGTATATTCCAGACTTTGCTGACAAAAATCTCTGGATAGCATGGTAAGTTTTTCCACTGTTTGTAGGACCGGCATGGAATATTATCTTTCTCTGAATAGCCCTGGCATCTGGATACCTAAAAGACAGACAAAAAAGCACATCTCTTCAATGTTTGTCTGGTTTTCTGGCTACTGATTCAGGGCAAATTACAAATTAACTTAAACATATACTTATTAATAGACTTTTAACGCATGTTGAAAGCGGAAAGATCAAGTTCTTAAACAGAGACAGCATAAAGAGGTTACTATGTCTTATACATTCATCTTTCTAAATCATACAGTTTTCAAAGATTTTGAATACAATTCACACATTCTATTCAAAATAATTCTCATTACTGTGGTCTCTCTCCTTGAGTACATTAACATTTTAATGTTCTGGTGTGCTGCCTCCCACACAGATACAGCCAGAAGACAGCTTTACCAAAAGGCAGCACCAACTCAGCAACTTTCATTGTTAATATAATCTTATTTTTCTTTTAATTGATTGCAATGCATCTTGTAGCAAAAATAAGAGTTCCTGACACAAGTTATGGTAAAAACAGAGAAACGAAACTGAAAGTGCAGTGCAATTATACAACATGAAGCTTAAATCCACAGACTATAAAATTCTATGACACTAACAAAACGCCGCAACCACTTAAACACACTGACCAGTTTGGTGGCAATCTTAAATCACTAATCTTGCGCAGATCATCCATACAGTCCAACATCGGAAAGATCTGCTTCGCATGCCTCAGGAAAAATGGGAAGAGATCATCCACATGACCTAGAAGACAAATCCTTTTAAGAAAGTTTTGCGTGCTTGTCTGAAGCTTGTCTAGGATGACAGGAAATGGGCTCAAGTTGTGCCAGGGGAGGTTTAGACTGGCTATTAGGAAAAATTTCTTTACTGAAAGAGTGGTGAAGCATTGGAACGGGGTCCCCAGAGAAGTGTGGAAGTCACCATCCCTGAAGGTCTTCAAAAAAATGCGTAGATGTGGCATTTTGGGACATGGTTTAGTGGTCATGGTAGTGTTGGGTTGATTGTTGGATTTGATGATCTTAGCGGTCTTTTCCAACCTTAATGATTCTATGAAGGTGTGTATCTCCATAAGAAATCTTTCTTTCTTTTTTTTTAAATTCTACTACTTCCACCACATACTTACGTAATTTTTTCAACTTCTGGCTCTCTACAAAGTTCAGTAATTATCTCAGTGGCAGAAAGGTAAACTAACATGAGTACATGGATTCATTAAGCAACACAATATAAATACAGTAGTATAAAAAAATAAATCTAATTTCAGTATACTCACCTTGGTTAGCTTACATGTCTACAGAACTTTGTAAATGAAATAAGAAGTTATGGAGAAGCTGGATGATAAATAGCTTTTCTGTCCTAAGATGACTTCAGCCTTTTCTCCCTAAATTCACATGCTGCCTTGGAATAACCTAACATAAAATGAAAGCTTCTAAAATCCTTTTATGAATAAACAGAGAAAAACAGAATAGTTTGTAGCTTGCCTAAGCTACCTACACTTGGGATGCTGGAAATTGTGAGTCTCCAATCCTTAGGTGAGAAAACAAAACCAGAAGAAAAAAAAAAACAACTCAGAAGAGACATCTCGGTGCACTTTTCTGCATGTTTGCAGAGCAGACATGTGGCCTTAAATGTCTGATTTAAGGTTATACTCCATTTGGCCAGCTCTCACAGAATTTCAAGGATCTGGATCTAAAAAATATTATTAAACACACAAAGCAGCGTTTTATTTTGGTTTCTAAAATTGAGAAATAGTATTCAATTATTTCATATTGTCAGAAATTTAGAGAACTCTAAAACTGTAGTGCTTTCAATTATCTTTGGACAAGTAAAACTCAAGCAAAAAAATTCAAAACTGTCACAATAAACAACCCTCTCTGCACTCCTATACATGTGAGTTTTAAGGCACATGTGAACAACACTCAACAATAAGTAAATAAGGAGGGGAAGTGAGGAAATCCTGTGGAAATCATTGCACACAACTAATATAACAAGACACGTTAAATTTCTAAGCAGGAAAACGCCACTCACTTCTATCAGTGCCACGGGGAAACAGCGCAGTGTCACAGAGCTGTATCCCAAGGACTTAACGCCACCTGGGCCAGTAGAAAGCTCTCAAAGTGCCCCCTAGTGACCACTGAATTTTTGAGAGAGGAATAAAAGAAACAGCAACTTGTTATTTCAGGAACGAACATGCTATAAAACAAGCTGCTTCTTGCTAAGACCTCCATTTCTTTTGATTCCACTCCAGAAGATTTAAGAATTGAACACTGCACATGATGGGCACGAATATTTCTTATTGGGAAGCAGTGATTTTTAACTTCTATTACAGCATAAGAGGGGGTCCACTGGTATGAAGGTAAGCATACAGGTCAAAACCAAGGGGAAAAAAAAGTATTTTATTTTACAAGCAGTCCAGATACTTGCCTGCACCACAGCATATATCATTGAGAATAATATGCAAATCAGCACTCACAGCACTGGATTCCATGATATACTTCCTAAAGCTTATAAATGCTTGGTGAAACAGGCGAGCTGCAGAAGGGGAAAAAAAAAGAAAAAAAGAGGAACAAAAGTTAGTGACAGAGATCAAGAAAACATACTTGTAAACACCCAACAAAGGTTACTTGAACCCAGTGACAGAGATAACCTAAACAAGCAGTGCTGTGAGACCCATAAAAGATCAGATTTACTTAATACTATGTCAGTAAGAACAGAGTCCATATTTAAAAAAAAAATAAATCTTAGAACATTTTCTTACCATCTAATCCATTTTCTGCTCCGAGTCTTTGGATTTCTTTTCTTTTGTAGAACTTATTTAAGTTTTTCAAAACTTCACCTGTAGAAAAAGAGTAACTTTTTTTTTTTTCAGTTTTCTCAGGAGCAAATCACGTTCTCCCAGGTTGTAGTCTTCTTACTCTGGAGAGAGGGAATGTTTGCTATGCTGAACAGACTCAAATGATTTCTCTCAAAATTAAACACAATCGATGACTGAGCCTATTGTGGAAAATGACAAACTTAAACTGCAGCAGAGTAAGAATTGCCATAAAGATGAGGTCAGCAGTTGAGAGACACTCGCACTAGTACTTCATAGGAAAGTGTGTAAAGGTGAGAACCTGCAGCCAACATGTTACAGAACAAACTAATTAAGGTTTTGTTTGCCTTTTTTCAGTATCTATCAGGAAACAGCAGGTTTTAATGTGAAAAGTAAATCTGCTTAAAGTACTTGGTGACCTTTCCTCCACATCGCTTCCAAGCCACACTCTCCAGAAAGATTAATCAAACCAGACGCAGTATTCTTCTTATTTCTCAGGTTTAATTAGGAGAGGAGAAGAAAACAGAGTTTCTTCATACATCCCACAAATTATTCAGATTTGTTTGTATAAAATCGCTTACAAAAAGTTACTAATAAACCCTTTCAATCTCCTAAAAAGCAAGTTCAGAGTTGCAACAAAACTGTATTTACAGATGTATACTCTGAATGTTCATTAAACTTTAGTTAAATCACAATGGCTAAAACGTGTCCCCTCTCCATCTAGAGTAGATCAGAAGTTCACAAAAATCTAACAAAATATCACAAGCACCTATTCATAAACTTATTATTCTTAAAATTCAAGTCTACAAACCCTGTATTATAAAATGCTAAGACTGATGCACAATGCAGCACACCCTTGGTTTGCCAGTACAAGTCACTGAACACGATGCTGCCAAGCTCTGCTCTCTGCAACTAACTCCATAACTCTTTGAAGTCTCTGCCACGATTTGGAAAGCTACCCATGAGATCAACCTCTCTTTCTAAAAAAACTATACTCTAGAACAGAGATAGCCCACTTTGTATAATGAATATCATCAGGTGACAAAAATAAAGCAAAGTTCAACTGCAGACAAAGCCAGAAACACAAGAGCAGTGGCTACAGCCCATACCCTGTGCACGGTTACAGCGTTTTATTCATAGATTAATTCACAGTGTCAAATGTTCCAAAGGGAGCTAAGTGAGATGGCCAGCAGGTTTACACTCACTACAACTCTCTACAACTACCTGAAAGAAGCTTGTAGCAAGGCAAGGGTTGGTCTGTTCTCCCTAGTGGTGAGTGATAGGACAAGAGGAAATGGCCTCAAGTTGCATGAGGGGAGGTTCAGGTTGGATTTAGGAAGAATTTCTTCACTGAAAGGGTTGTCAGGCATTGGAACAGCCTGCCCAGGGAGGGGGTTGAGTCGCCATCCCTGGAAGTGTTTAAGAGATGGGTAGATGTGGTGCTGAGGGACATGGTTTAGTGGTGTTGATAGGGCTGGAACAAAGGTTGGACTCAATTAACTTGAAGGTCTCTTCCAACTGAAACTGTTCTATGATTCTATACTATGACAGGCATCCATACTCTTATCAGAAAATACTTAAGGGCCCAGAAGTCAAGAGTGAAAACACTGCACTAAAAGCAACACAGAGCTCAACTCTCTTCCAACCTTCTGTAAGAAGTTTTAACAGTCAACATATCATTAGCGACGTAGCTAAATTCACAACCTACTGGCCTTACCACAAGATGAAAAGGTCAACGCCAGAACATGTTACTATACAAGGCAACACGACACTTGCACCATTGCAGCCCTCAAAATCCAAGGTCACGATCCTTCCAGAGCACAGATACTTGTCCTCACAATAAGGTGTATCAAAACCAAACAAAGCTGGCATTGTAGTCCAACTGGACATGCCCATATTACCTTAATCTAACTGCACATAGTACCGCAAGCAATCAGACTCAGATCTGTGTCCCGCCTCTACCATTATCTTCTCTAACATTCACACCTGGTTTAAGATTTCACGTTCTTTACCATTGCATCATTCTAGAACAGTATTTTAGCTCTTACTCCTCAATTACTTTGACTTCTCAGCAGTGTATTTTAAGATTCTGTGTGAAAAGACGGCCTGACTCTGTGGTTAAGTTCAGAAATTATGCAGTTAGGCCTCAACATACAAGATTCATTTAGATGCTTCAGCCCTATTTGCAGGAAGACTTTTCAGTCATTTTCCTGTACCCGAGACAACAGCAGCCCATTTCAGTAAGCCTGTATGTACCACTGCTTTATTTAAAAGAAAAATCCCCCAGAGACTTCTGTGGTCCAGTCCAAGTGACCTTGTGCATCTAACTAACACGCTTCTTCAGGCACTTCCTGCTTCTGGCACACAAGTGCTGAAAATACCTCACCTTTCTAACTTACGTTTCGCACCAGGAAGCGGAGCCCTACCGCCTGACAACAGAAGCCACAGAATTAACATTCACCATAACAAGTGAGCATTAGGGCTCCAAATCAACAACCAAATCAATGATTCTGTGAAGCCACACAGCACAAAGTGCTCATCGTTCATACAGTAGTTTTCTTCTCTTTTTATTTTAAAATGGACAACGGATTACTTCCATACTAGAAGGGCCGCAGTCGAACCAAACCTAATCTGTGCTGCCCACTGGCTTGGCAACACCCAGATCCAGTGCTGAAGATCACAAAGCCAGGTACCAATCTTCCTCTCTGTACTGACAGCAGACCACTTACCTTTATGGATCCCTATCTTCTTTCACTGCTCTTTTGACACTACATGCATGAGCAGACCTGTTCCATTTCTCCCTCCTAAGTTTAACATCAATTTCTTTTTTTTATTACTTTTTAATTTTTTTTTACATAACTGCTCCTTAGCTATTTCACTATAATGTGCTCTGTCACTCAACAATGAGCTTGTTCGACAAGACAATGACACAAGTAGTTTAGCAAACATGGGCCTTTCACAACGAAGACATCATCATCATACACATATATCAGAAACATTATTAATGCAAAAGCAATGAAAAGCTACAGAAGGATATACTATGCGAATCTCTGTAAGAAAACCTCAGAACCAAAGCTCCTTCTAACTGTAACCTACTTGCTGCACCAAAACTGAAAGCATGCATACATCACCACTCATAAGCACCTGCTTCCTATGAAGTCACAGAAAACAGATGCAGCTGTGAACAAATTCCACTACAGGTTGGTCAGTGGCAGGTTTGTTACACAGATTTTGCAAACTTGGCTTTGCAAAAGTAAGCTTCTTTTTAAAAAGGCTTCTGGTTACACTGACAGTGTTTGACTAGTGTGAAAACTATGATCACCGTCTCACTTCAGCAAGTAACAAGCTAACAAGATGATTCACTCTGGGATTTTTGCACTGTAATTAACAAAATTTCTTCACATGCTGTAATCAGAAAGCCTGTAAAAATATTTTTTTTACTGAACCTAGTTCAGTATTTGACAGCACAGTTACACAGAGCATTTTCATTCAAAATTTTTAAAAAACAGATACATAATAGCATGTGTGCTCAGAATCTGAGAAGCAGATTATGCATATTTATTTCACAAAAAAAAAGAATAGATAGTATTTACTAAGGAAGGTCTCCTTCAGTTTCCTCTTTAACATTATTCATAGGCTTAAAAATAAAAAATTACTGACAGCAACAGAGAGAGCACAACAGGCTAACAAGCCAGATGAGCACCATTCTGGTCACCTGGCTGCTATTCCTTGCAAGTCTCACACGAAAGAACTTCAGGCTGTTTCTACCTAATCTGCACCCGTGGGAACACAAGTGATTTTAGCCAATCTGTTCTCTCCCAACAAGCTAGCAGAGACCAAATGGAAACTGTACTTACTTTCCCAGACCATTTTAGTTGTACTTTTGAAGAAACCCAACATAACCGCTTATCTAATAAATGACACAAGTGATGTACAAATAAGATCCTACCCTTCATATTTACTGGCACCTGAGGAACGCACTGCTAACACAAGTCAACACCCAAAGACAAGTCTGAAAACAACATAGATTTTTTTTCACTACAGCTCTTCAGGATTTTTCCTCCTAGCTAGGTTCCTTAGCTGTCAGGGCCAAGTATTCTCTTCTCGAAGGCTCTGAACAAATTAAGATAATTCTCCCATGCCTCCTAAACCTGGAATTAATATAAATAATATGCCATCAGAACACTTAACTAGAAGAACATACAGCACAGCTACACAACGTAAGACCTTTCCTGAGCAGAAGACTGAATGTGGATGAAGAATGAACAGGATGTACCGTTTATAATGAAAGAAAGGTAACACTGAAAAAGCAGTTACAACTCACTCAAAGATTCTCGAGAGGTAACTACAATTAAAGACAAAGAAAAGATCTGTGGAGCATCTAAAGGTCAACAACAATTTCTTTTCTGTTTCCACTTAAATGGAAAAATTTAGTATGGTGAGTAAAATGACAAGATATATACCTAGCAGACAGATAAAAGAGAAACATAAGACACACAGAAAAACGTTATTTTACTTTGAGACTTAAGTTCAAACTCCGACTCTGCTCCTAGCATACTCAGCAGCTCTCACAACAGAGCGCACTGAGGCAGATAGCTCTTGGCACAGCTGTCCCACTTAATACACAGAAACCTGCACTTAACACTCACTTGCTTATACTTCCAGATATGCAAACCCAGGAATGCACAGATTGGCCCTGTTTAACTGAAAATTAAACTGAAGTTTCTAACATCCACGGCCAATGACTAGAAATACCGAATGTTTTGCCCCATTTTGAGAAGGCACACTCACACGGAGACGATACTCTTCAAGTCTCTAACACCAACATTCGCTAAAACTATGACTTGGAAGTTCAGATACAGCTCTGGCTTTGATTACCACAGAATTTCAGTTTAGCTGTGAGACCTGCCCCCCACACCACGCACCTTCACCCTGACTCCGCAGCAGCCGGGAGCGGAGCAACTAGGACAACAGATTTTTATTTTTTTTTTCCCTCCGCACAGGTGACGCCTAATGGGCCGTGGTGAAAACCGCACTCTCGGTCTTACTGCCTCACCTGACGGCTTTTAAGCCACTTTCACCTTCGCGGGCACAAGTAGCTACACCGGCCAGACAAACCCCAAGGGAAGACCCCCTCCTCTCACGAAACAGCACCGCAGGAAGGGAGCGGGCGGAGCGGTCCAGAGGACGCCAGCCCCCAGGGCTCAGGAGCCCGCCCGTTCCTCTCAGCGCTGAGGGAGGGCCCAGCCCCCGCGGGGCAGAGGGCGGGCAAGGCTCGCGCCGCTGCCTCACGGCC
>NW_009697293.1:0-16313 GCF_000703405.1 Apaloderma vittatum | reverse complement strand
ACTGGGATGCACTGCCCAGGGAAGTGATGGAATCACTGTCCCTGGAGGTGTTAAGGAGAGGCTGGATGTGACACTTAGTGCCCTGGTCTGGCCGAAGTGGTGGTGTTGGGACAGGCTGGACTTGATCTCAGAGGTCTTTTCCAGCCTCAACAATTCTGTAATTCTGTAAATGCTTCGGGGCATTATGCCACAGTCTTTGACTGAGGCCATAGAGAAAGCTTCTGCTTCTCACACAGACAGACTTGCCCTGTGCAGGACATACACCCACCATGCCGGAAAAGAACTGCCCTTTACAATCCTCTTTCCTGGAGCTTCAAACACTCTTACAAATATCCTTTTTCCAGCCCTGGAAATAAGGCATAAATCTTGAATTTCATTCAGTAATTGTCACATGAGTCTACTTTGTCTGCACCATGCATATTTTATAAGCTTTTAATAAGTCAGGATAAAAAGGATGCAGCAAGAGTGTCACAACAAATAAACTAACCTGGCATTTGAAATTCTGTCACACAGAAAAAACAAACAGAAGCCATTTTAAGCTTATTCATTAAAGATCATTTTCTTAGCACAGGAAAGGAAGCCAAAAAGTAAATCAATAAATAATTAAAGAGACCCTGTGTCCATTTTCTGATGTTCTAGAAAAGGCAAACAACCAAACCAAGAAGGAATTTTAACAGTCAAACCAGGACTGAATCAACATCCATGGCTAGTATCATTCTCTCATGGAGGCCTTTAGTGGGCACAAACACAGACAAATAACTGGACTTCAGCTATCAGCAATGATGGGCTCATCAGAAGAGAGTTCTCTGAAAACTGACCACTTGGTTTGTCTGGATAATGAGTTACAAGTGACAGCCACCTCATCTCTGAATTGAGTCCTGCAAGAGTTACTCACAATGGCTTTTAAAATGGGATTAGCTTCTAAGCAGTCAATGAGATGTTGACCACCCATTGATCTAGATGAGAATTGTCTGACATAAGGTTTTTCCTGGGTGAAGGAGGTGAGGGGGCACATTAGCCTGTTTATCAAATGCAGTTCTCAATTCACAGCCAAAGACTGGCTGCTTCAGCCCACACATGTTCCCCGGCCATTGAACTGCTGGCTGTTTAGGGGTGGGTGTTCACTCTTTCTTTTTTTTCCATAGGAAGCACTGAAAAACTCTTGGGTTCACTCCAAAGTTGATACGTGGTTGCTTTCTTTTTGTACTTGGAAATGTTTCACAAATGATAAAGTCATTTCCTTCCCATTTCCAAGTCACTCATGCTAATTATCAAACTCCAAACCAACTTATTTTTCCAATGTGAAAAAACTTTCTAGGGATTTAAAGAAGGTTCTCTCCAGATCTACACATCCTACGTGTTACAAAGCATGGTGTGCCCAGGCAGGAGAGAAGGCAGCGTGCTGTAACCAATAACCACATACGTGGCTTCAGAGACAACGGTTTTTTTCATCCTTGTCTGTAGGTGGAATGCAATCTTCACCACATGTAAGTTAGAAGGACTTTTTTTCATCAACTCCTTCGTTGCTAAGATTTTGCCAGAGAAATTCATGCCTCCCAACAGGCAAGTTGACTGCCAACAACCAGTAGTTTATGCAAAATACCTAATTCCTTGCTTAGTAGTATTATGAAATATATTAATATATTCAAGGTTAAAAAAATAAACCAAAAATCCCTGCTTGCTTTAGAGGATGGAAGATGAAAAGGAGGTTAAAGTTTAAATTGATTTTTGCTGCTATGTAAAATTGGGGTTGGAAGATTCTGCTTTTCATAACAATTGCTGTTTAGCCATGATCTATTTGAATACAATATTAAATACTTATTTTACCTGCTTTTTTCCCCAGTGTTACTCTCAGCACCACCACTTTAAATTTACCAGTTTGCCTGGTTTGAAATCATTCTTACAATCGAAACAGAAGCAATTTCAGCCTATTTACACCCAGGCATTTTCAAAGCCTGCAGGGAAGTCCCTGGGTGTGGCTAAAGTCAATTTAACTTGACTTGGGGAAAACTGGGATTTGGAAGGCTGCACATAAAAATCCACATGCAAGAGAAGTGTCTGTGTGCTACTGCCTGGGTGTGGGCAGAAGGGGAGAATTCCCACCTCTGGCAGGAGGCTGCTTTGCTGGGGAGCACAGCCAGCAGCGCCAGCTCTTTCCTTGCACCACTAGCACAGCAGCAGCTGCTTTAATGGGCTCTGGCAGAGCAGCCGCTCCCTTGGGACCACCATCTGTCCGGTTCCTCTAAATTTGCAATTCTCACAGGCCCCACAGCTACACTGGATATTGCAATCCTGAATTGATCACGCCCCGTTCTTCCTCTCACACAACTACATTTATTTACCATGGTGATTTATGACTTAACACGCATTTTGCAGGAGCTTTTGCTGTGTTCTCCAATCCTTACTTGTGAATTACTAATTTATCACTGATTTCTGCTAATGAAGGGGAAAAAGAAAGTGTTGCAATGCTTAGAGTAGATGTAATCAGCTGTTTAAACACGCATTCCAGAGCTGTTTAAACACGTATTCCAGAGTAAGCAAACAAGGGCTCAGGTGGGTCCTTCTCATACTGAACTCCTGTTTATTCCCAGTCAGGAGGATCTTTTCAAGTAATATTATTTCATAAATCCAAATGGTATGTAAATAAAAGCCTCATTCAGCATTCTCTCAATATTGCAACTACTCTCACAAACATTCCTGTATTGTTTATCAAATTAAAGCCAAAGACTGTTAATAGATACACTCCTGGGTATCTCTTTTACTACAAAGCAACTGACTGACAAGATCTGCCTTGAGTATGCTCATAGTAATGACCTTTTCCCCACATGGTTTAAAATCACAACGCATCAATATGAAGTGCTTTGGAAAAAGTTATATTGACACGAAGTCAGAACTAAGGCATCATGGAAGTTCAAGATCCTTAGATTACTTTGCTTCTGCGAGATGCAGAGCCCTGACATCAGACTAGGAGTTGCATGAAATAGAAGTTTAAGAATGCTCACGTGTGAGAACTGCAACCAAAACTGAGCAAGGATCTGCTCCTGCCTGCAGTTCCAGCATTATTGATGGGTAACACAAAATTAATGATAAGCTTGCAGAACACACCAGATTTGAAGACCACTCTGAAAGGCTGGTAGATCCCAAATTCAACTTGCCATTTGCAATCTGGTCTTTAAGGCTTGAGCACATTTGTATTGCCTCCTCCCACCAAGCCATCTGTGCACATCCAGGCAGCACACTGAAACATCAAGTGTTATGAAGGGAAGAGATCTGGAAAATATTCAGTCCTCATCTTGAGCATAAAAACCGCCTAGGATGGGGTGAGAAGCTATATATGTAGGAGGTTACTTTAAAATCGCTGTGTCTGAGGAAGGCATACCAAACTGGTACTTGTATAGAATTACACATAGAACAAATAATAAAAAAATAAGCAGATTCAACAACATCTAAGCCTACATTTAAACCTGAGAAGCTTGTACAGTATTCTAAAAAGCAAAGCATCACGATACCGGATGAATTAATTCTTGATCAGTTCGTAATAAACTGGACAGATTTCATGAGATGGACAGCATGTTTACATTAAACTATCATGATGGAGCAGTAATATATTGAAAACTACTGAAGTAGAGTCAGAGCTGTTCAATTGTTTTGTTTTAAATGTGACTTTGATTGTCCTGGAAATGTTTAACTGATTTTTTTTCATCAAGTAGAAATAGGCAGACAGCATCCCACTGCTCAGTTTAGGATACTCACCTTTAGGAAAGACAAGAATAAAGACTATTTATACCTGAAGTAAAATAGTTTCCTATTCTCTGAAGATCTTGATAACTAAGGAAGGAAAACACCAGACACCATAAATAAGGCCCAAGTCCTGCTATTGAGGACTTCTTTCCCTGTACTTGGTACTGGATCCTGCTCCTACAGACACACTGATACACAAAACACACAGGGCAAATGCCTTAGAACTGGTCTAGGAAAGAGAATTTGTCAAATAGAGGAAAAACATTCTCCCTGAGGAGGTCTAGTGGAACTGATTTTCTCAGCCCAAGTAGAAAAGGAGACCTTTAGGTGACATTTTCATATACAAGCCTTTTATGAGGACATAACCAGGTGGATGGATGGTGGCCATGCAGTGGATGTGGTTTATCTGGATTTCAGTAAACCATTTGACACTGTCTCCCACAGCATCCTCATAGGTAAACTGAGGAAGTGTGGTCTGGATGATCAAGTAGTGAGGTGGGTCTTGAACCAGTTGAAGGAAAGAAGTCAGAGAGTCGTGGCCAGTGGGACAGAGTCTAGTTGGAGGCCTGTGTCTAGTGGAGTCCCTCAGGGGTCAGTGCTGGGGCCAGCACTATTCAATACCTTCATCAACAACCTGGAGGAGGGATTAGAGACCACTGTCAGCAAGTTTGCTGATGACACAAAACTGGGAGGAGTGGCTGACACACCAGAAGGCTGTGCTGCCATTCAGAGAGACTTACACAGGCAGGAGAGCTGGGTGGGGAGAAATTTTATGAAATACAACAAGGGCAAGTGTTCAGTCTTGCACCTGGAAAAGAACAACCCCAAGTACCAGTATAGTGGGACTGTCCTGCTGGAGGGTAGTGTAGGAGAAAGGGCCGCGGGGCTTCTGGTGGGCAGCAGGATGACCATGAGTCAGCAATGTGCCCTCGTGGCCAAGAAGGCCAGTGGCATCCTGGGGTGTATTAGAAGGGATGTATTAGAAGGCATGTGGCTAATAGGTCGAGAGAGGTCCTCCTGCCCCCCTACTCTGCCCTGGGGAGGCCACATCTGGAATATTATGTCCAGCTGTGGGCCCCTCAGTTCAAGAAGGACAGGGAACTGCTTGAAAGAGTCCAGCACAGAGCCACAAAGATGATTAAGAATCATAGACTTGTAGAATGATTTGGGTTGGAAGGAACCTTGAAGATTATCTAGTTCCAACACCCCTGCCAGGGCAGGGACATTTCCCACTAGATCAGGTTGCTCAAGGCTCCATCCAGCCTGGCCTAGAACACTTCCAGGGAAGCATCCACGACCTTCCTGGGCAACCTGTGCCAGTGCCTCACCACCCTCAGGGTAAAGAACTTCTTCCTTATATCTAGTCTAAATCTACGCTCTTGCAGTTTCCACCCATTACCCCTTGTCCTATCAACTACAGGCCCTTGTAAGAAGTCCCTCCCCAGGCTTCTTGTAGGCCCCCTTCAGGTACTCCCCAGAGCCTTCTCTTTTCCAGGCAGAACAAGCCTAACTCTCTCAGCCTGTCCTCATAGGAGAGGTGTTCCAGCCCTCTGACCATCTTGGTAGCCCTCCTCTGGACTCACTCCAACAGCTCCATGTCCTTCTTGTGTTGGGGGTTCCAGAGCTGGATGCAGTACTCCAGGTGGGGTCTCACAAGCGCAGAGTAGAGGGGCAGAATTGCCTCTTTGGATCTGCAGGTCACACAGCTCTTGATGCATCCCAATATACGATTGGCTCTCTGGGCTGCAGGCTCACACCGTTGGCTCATGTTGATCTTACCATCCACCAACAAACCCAAATCCTTCTCCCCAGGACTGCTCTCAATCCACTCATTGCCCAGCCTGTATCTGTGCTTGGGATTGCCTCAGCCCAGGTGCAGGACCTTACACTTGGCCTTGTTAAACTTCATGAGGTTGACCTGGGCTCATATCTCAAGCCTGGCACAGTCGCTCTGGATGGCATCCCTTCTGTTCAGTGTGTCAACCGCACCACACAACTTTGTGTCGTTGGCAAACTTGCTGAGGGTGCACTCGATGCCACTGTCCATGTCGCCGACAAAGATGTTAAATAGTGCTGGTCCCAGTACTCATCCCTGAGGGACACCACTTGTCACTAGTCTCCACTTGGACATTGAGCCATTGACTGCAACTCTTTGAGTGTGACCATCCAACCAGTGGAACATCTCCTTTATGAGGAAAGGCTGAAGGAGCTGAGTCTCTAGCTTGGAGGAGACTTAAGGGTGGTTTTAAATATGTAAGGTATGAGTGTCTGAAGGTCGGTGCCAGGCTCTTCTCAGTGATGTCCAATAATATGACCAGGGGTAACAGATACAAGTTGTAACATAGGAGGTTCCAAAAAAACCTTAGGAAGAACTTTTTCACTGTGAGGTGACAGAGCACTGGAACAGACTGCCCAGAGAGGTTGTGGAGTCTCCTTCTCTGGAGACATTCAAAACCTGCCTGGATGCGTTTCTGTGTGACCTACTCTAGGTGATCCGGCTTTGGTAGGGGGGTTGGCCTAGATGATCTTTCGAGGTCCCTTCCAACCCCCTAACATTCTGTGATTCTGTGATAACAGCAACATATAAAGAAAGCTGGGAGAAAGATTATGAATATTGAGAATACCAGGAACATAACTCATTTAGTAGTTGATACTGATGCCCGACATTAAGTATTATGCCCTTTCCCCTTACTAAAACCTTTGCACCAGAACAGCTAGCTTTTCCTGGAAGGCTGGTGGTGAGGCTCCCCTGCTGCACCGAAACCTTCTCTTGCACTGAACTTGATAAATCCAAGCACCAGGTATATACAAGGTAGATATCAACATCTCTTCTGCACCTCTGACCTCTTCTGCTTGGACATTCTGTATGAGTGTTAAAGCCAGTGACAAAGATTTTATTCTTAGATGCTGAACTACAAGCTTCCTGCACATCATGTTATGTAAGCAAAGCCCTTGACAGCTTCCCCAGCACCACCCTCCTATTTGTGTCTCTCCACTTGCTCACTCATGCTGCTCCTGTTTCCATAGACACATCAGAGAAGCATGTGGGTGGGTTATGTTTTCTCATCTCTCCTTTATGAGAGCATTTTAATAGCTGATTGGAATTTCAATAAAACAAATTAAAAAGTAGTCTTGTGAGTCCAAAATCCTGGCTTAAGCCCACAAGTCAATTTAAAGTTCATAAGAGAAAAGCAAACTTTCTGCCTTACCCCTGTTTGTTCTTTCATGCTAAACCCAACTCACGATCTCCACAGTTGCATGTTCCTGAAAAAAAACCTAATCCACTGCAGCTCACCTGAGATTACACATACTCTCAGGTCCAAACTACACAAATAATTAGAGAGTGGTATCAGCCTTCAGGTTTGGAAATTAAAGCAAATGGGAAGTCAGGAATGATTTCAGAAAATGAGCTTAGTTGGTAGCCATCAATGAAAAGCTGAGCAGCTACTCACACGTAGCTGGACAGTATAACCCGAAATTAGGTTTAGTAACCTAGTGCAGAAAGAAGGAGCACAAACACATACACAGTATTAAGTGATAAGCAATATTTCCCTACGATTACTAGAACACAAACTATTAAATTCAGGCATGGGGTAAGCATGGGGTAATTAGCAATAGTCAGGACCTATCATCATCATCAACCAGTATGAAGACCATTATCATAAACATGAAGTGACATTATTCAGTCTAATCATACTTTAATCATGTACAGACCTAAAGGTAATCTTTATGAGCTTAATTATTAAAACTGATAATCTGAGCCCCTAAAACTCATTAATATATATAGTCTCACTGTCATGCAAGACAGAGGAGTTCTTTAAGTCCTAATCACAGACAAAGAAACAAATACTATGTGCCATCCAGCATACACAGAGCAGGGCTGGGAAACAAACCTCCCAAGTCTTCAATTCTGACAAAGTATTTTTAACATGCTTTGCCTCCCTGTCAGCTGTTAATACCTTGCTTTCAACTGGTAATTACACGAATGCTGAGACGTGTCTCGCTATACACTCATTGCATCAGATCTGAATACCAAAGAAACAGGTTGCAAAAAGAAATTAGTCCAACCACAAACTGCTTATTCATACAGCCTGAGCAACTTGAAGATAAAATCGACAGCTTGCAACTGCGCATATTGAGTAAGGTATTAAATCCATGGTGCTATACCATTTGTGAGTAAAATTATGCAAGAACACCAGGGAAACACAAAGCCTGTTGAGATAGTGAGAAGTAGCTCATACATTGGAGAGCACGGTTGCAGGATTATATTAAACTCCAGCTAATCCTGATTGTGCAGGGAATTTCAGAGATCAATGCCATATCTGACAAAAGTAGCTATGCTGTGCCAGCGATGAGGAAGAAAGGAAAAACAGTACAGAACAGGATGGAGAAACACCAGAGCCTTTATACTTTTGACAAGTGCAGTCCCCATAGCCTGGCTCCTCAATATCATGCCAACCAGGTGCTTGACCCCTTCCTCTCACAGGTCCCAAAGGGGAAGGCTGAAGGCAGCACAGACCTGGAAGCCCCTGCCCTCCCAAGGACCTCTGGGGTACTCCTGCACGGGCATGAAGAGCGAGGCAGGAACTGGATGAGAGAAGATGAACACTAACATAAACAGGCAGTGGAAATGCATGTGTGAAGGCATTTATTACGAAAGTACTGCAGGGATCTCAAGACAGGTGTGCCAAGCTGCCAGAGGTTTACAGTGGAGTTCTCACCAGAGTACTTAAAACAACTCATGTTGAAATCAAACTGTGAGGAACTTACCTCCCTCATTCAGACTGACTTGCTTACAGCTGGGTTTCTACTCATTTTACTACTCTGTGTCCAGATGTGGATG
Organism: Apaloderma vittatum; assembly: GCF_000703405.1. Classification (NCBI taxonomy): domain Eukaryota; kingdom Metazoa; phylum Chordata; class Aves; order Trogoniformes; family Trogonidae; genus Apaloderma; species Apaloderma vittatum. The sequence continues at coordinate 7,729 of NW_009697293.1, read as the reverse complement.
AGACCCCTTGCAACACAGAAAAAGGTTTATAGGACCTAGTTGTCAAACCCTATAACCACTACAATGAATGCAAAAGGCAAAGAATCTCATCCCTAAGTAGGTGAGACAAACATGTAACACCTAATTTATTCTGTACTTAATCCACCAGATAGAAACATGTATCTGCTTAACAAGTGAACTATTTAATGTCACCCAGTTTGCCCAGCTGAACAAGCTATAGGGAGCTAGATTTATTTAAAATCTCCAGTCTTCTGTTCACATATATCAATGATAGTTTACATTTATGAACATATTGTATCTCCATTACCATACAGTGTTATTTTTAAATAAAGATTTATCTTATTTCTCTATACATATTTCACAGAGATGAAAGCTAGTTCAAACAGCAATTCATGTCACATCATCTTTTAAAATTTTATCATGAATGCTAGAGTTGATACGTCATTTAATATTTAGCCTTGCTTACTCTGGACATTGTGTTATGATTATACAGCCTTAAAGAGATGAGAAAGCTAATTTTTTTTTCCTCTTGCACGAATCTGTATTTCTCATAAGACAATCCAGAAAAAAACAGCTTTAATGGCAATGGCAATCACAGCAGCACTATCTCTGTTTTTGAGAAGAACTGTTCTTCCACTATGTGAGACATTGACAGAAACACCAGCACACCTTGTCGCCCATCAAACATCTCTACCTGTTTCCCTGGCAACACAAAGTGACTGCATCAAGCAGAAGGAAAGAGAGGTATCATGCCTGCACTTCAGCATCATGTCACTACTACATCTGGCACTAAACAAACCCACAGAGATCAAAACCACAGGTAAGTGGAAGCGCAGTACACATGTATCCCTGGAAGTCTGACCAGAAAAGGAGAGAAGTCATGGTTTAGCAGTGTCAAAGTTTGATCTCGGGTACAAACTATAAACCTGTGCAACAAGAAACTAACACTAAAACACAGCCATAGACATAAACATGCTAAGTTGTTTTTTCATTTTACTGTTATCTTCTATGCTCATCACTGCACGATACATAGTACAGATGGGTCTTGCTCATTTTCTCTTTCAGCCTTTAGCCATGTGGCCCAAATTAAATGGTTCTTTGCTTCAGTAATAGGCTATGATGTATATGGCTCCTAATCAACAGGATCAGCGGCAGAACACTGCTGACAGGCACTGGTTTCCCATCCAGACATGGCAGGATGCTTAGCCTTCTCCCCTTGCTTCTACAGAGTTGCTGTAGTCTGGTCTTCTTAAATATAATTGCTATAAAAACTTTTACAGTTCACCCTTTTCATTCTCAGGAACCAGCAAACAGACAACCCAGGATGGTCGCTGTGGCACCAAACAGGCATTTGTCTCAGCACTGAAACTGTTTCACAACCCATCAGTTTGCATAAAGTGATGCAAACTCATAATAACACATGCCAGGAATCCAAGAAACTGAAAATCTGGCTGGTATATTTGATTTTTCCTCCTATATTCTTATTTAAAGGGCAGTGAAATACATGTGTTTTCAGTGATTTTATGTATTGATGGATGACTTGGAAGTTAAGGTTGACTTCTGATTCTTACAGAAGGGAATATAGTACATTTTGATAAAAAGTTACAAATTTGCCTTTGACTATACTGTTTTATAGTTTTGGACATTAATATGACATATTAACAAACATTGCTCTTTCACCCATCCTCTTTTTTTATCAGAAGGGTACAGGTAATATTTAACATTCTTGGTGCCCTTTCTCCATAAACTCAATCAAACTTCTCATTGATTTTGATTGAACAAGTACCATTCAGTAGGATACAGCTATGCAGTAAACTTCTTCAAAAGCCAACAACAGTAAAAGAACTACTCTAATAAACCAAAAAAAAAAGGAAACATTCAGCAGATAAATCCCTTTGACTACTAGAGATCATTCAGAATGAAGCAGCATATTTTAAAAAAGTTAAAAAAAAAAAAGATCAGAGTGAATATGTTTAGATGCTTACAGCATCTAAAATAACAAAGACAGAAAATTAACCCTGCAAAAAGTTAGCAAGAACCTAGTACTTCAATAGTCACTTACTACTCTTTCAATTTCTCTATGAGATAACATGATTATCAAAGATAAACATGCCCACAGGTGAATTGTTAAATGACCCATGGCCTCCTTTAGACTCCCTCTGGACACATTAGATGTGTTCAGGCTTCCTACCCAGAGCACAGCATATTTTATAGGTGGGGAAACTGAGATACAGAAGTAGCAAGACTCACTCACAAACATGCAAGCAAACTCACGACAGAGCAAATACTAAAATTCAGGAGCCCTTAAAAGTGATTTTCATTTCCTCAGGTCTATACTAAACAGGTTACCTATACCTATCTTGGAAAGCAAAAAAAGAGAAAAAGAAATGAAAACCAGTATCACAGATGTGAACACTGAATCCACTGCTTTCAGTAGCTCATAGACAGAGGAGGTGAAATCAATGCAGTATCAACACAACTGTGTGGAAGAGCAGAGTTCACTAGTTAACAATGCATAAAGAGTATGTGTAACTAAGGAAAGTGTCTCCTTTCGAGCTTTTCAACCATTTAGAACCTAGGGTTGCCCCCATATTGTACAATACTTTCTTTTCAGGTCTGGAACCATAGAATGTGTTGGGCTGGAAGGGACCTCTAAAGGTCATCTAGTCCAACCCCCCTGCAAAGAACAAGGACATCTTCCACGTGATCAGGTTGCTCAGAGCTCCATCCAACCTGATCTTAAATGTTTCCAGGGATGGGGCTTCTACCACCTCTCTGGGCAACCTGTTCCAGTGTTTCACCACTCTCACTGTAAAGAACTTCTTCCTTACATCTGGCCCAACTCTACCCTCTTTGAATTTAAAACTATTATCCCTTGTCCTGTTGCAACAGTCCCTACTGAAGGGCCTTGCACTTTGCAATCTCACTTTAGCAATATAGTAGTTTTCATATCTTACCATGGTATCAAGTCAAATGCTCCTTTAACCCCCTAAAACACCTTCAAATACCTCTTACTGAAGTCCATTACACAACACAATTCTTCCAGCACACATATATCAAACCCAAGAATATACAACTTCCTCTTCATGTTGAAAATATTCTTTTTTGACTGTATTAATTCAATTTCTTAGTACTATGGATATGTCTGTGTTTTTGCATGTGGCCCACTCGGGAAGGGGAGAAGAACAGCAACAGCCTACCAGGAAAAGTATGCGAATTCAGGAGGGAAAAAATTTATCTTGCATCTTTCTGCAAGTGGTTCTACAGAAGAAAATCAACACATCAGACCTCTTTAGCACAGAACCATCCCGTTGGGATGCTAGAGACTCATACTGACAGATTTTCAAGAAAGACTGCTCAGAGAAATGTAAGCTGATAAACACGCAAATTTTTTCTGAAGACCGAGCATGTGAAATGTTTTCTGCTTTAAATATCGTTGCAGAAAGCAAACACAAGTTGTAATGGCACTCTACTAGAAAACCTTATTAGAGCCACACAAATAAAGGACTCTGTCAAACAGATGAGACTTCAACCCTTTTCCATGTTCACAACTGAAAGAACTCAGTCTACCTTCAGTGCTAGGGGAGAACCAACAAAAATAAGGCAGAAGCACATCAAGACCAGGAGCAGCACAGCAGAATACACTCTAGGAAAATTTTCTTGCTTTCCTTCCACACCCTCAGGTCACAGAATTTTTCCTGAAAAAAAGTAAAAGGGCTTCAAAAAAAGAAAAAGACAGGAACCTAATAACCCCTAAATGTGTGTCCTCTAGAATTCAGAGAAAAAAGACTGATATGCAAAGGAGGATTGGGTAGAAAACTGCAAATTGAAGATTTTGCCAAGTGAAATACAAAATCTTGCAGGCCTTGCTTTCCACCTTAGAATGATACTAAAGCATGCCCTTGATTTATGCTCATAAAACCACTCAACCTTTCAGCAGTTGCATATTACAGCTTATAAGAAATGAATTAAAATACAGCTATTAATTTCTCTGTAACACCCAAAGTAAAGTTTGCATCTTTATACTATCTTTTCCTGCAGCATCACAGAAAGCTGAAAGAGGCAATTGAATTTCACCGGTTATAAAGAGTGAAATACATTTATGACAGCTATCTCCTCATAATTTTATTTTTTTTTGGCAGAGAAAAAAGTGCCATGATAAGAAAAATTTAACTCATAACCAGTAATCCTCACAAGGACACAACAGGAATCCATCAAAAATCCTTGCTAATCACAGCAGTAATGTGAGAACACCAAACTTACAGGGGTCAAGTACTTAACCTGGCGTGCTGCAGATATAAACCAACTTTTCTCAGTCCTGCAGAAATGGATGAGGTGACCCTCTTGCTGCTTAACGCTTTTACAGAGAATCATGATTATTCCGTATCTCTCCAGTTCACACAGATTGGAAATGATAGCTGAAAACATGGTCCAAGACATGGTTGTATGTCACAGAAGCAGAATTTTGCCTGCAACATCCTAAATTCTTCTTGATCATTAGATGGTATTAAAAACCACATATTGTGAGGCCACTGGGATTTCACCACAGCAGTTCCTTGGTATGATGACTGCAGTCATGCAGCTTCAGGAACAGAATGACAATATATTTTGCTGGTAGTGCTTTGCAATTTGTGGTAAACACCCATTAGTCTCACCAACAATGCAATACTACCTTGATAAAGATTGTGTCATCATCAACTATAAAATGCAACATCTTTGTGGATGCCAATAAACAAGCAACAGCAAACCATTATATCAAGTCTTATGAGTCCTCTGCTTCTGCAGAAAGACTGTACTTTTTGAGCTTCTGTAATCTTTAGCAGCCAAGAAGACTGGAACTAAGGGGGCAACTCTACAGAATAACTGAGACAATTACGTGTGTATTCAAATCTGTCTGCACAGGCCATTTGGGACACGTCTGCATTCAAAGTAACAGCTAGTTGCAAACATAGCACATGCAAACAGCAAGGCTATGCTCTTCCTATTTCACGATTGGTTATATTCAGTTTAGTTGGATCATTTGGCAGAAACATTTGGTTAAAGATGAAGAAAGGTGTATTCTTTTGTATAACCAGTATCCACCATCTCCTTTTCAATTCTTGTCTTTTGATCCCTTTTTTATTAAGACAAGACTGAACTAATAAAACAATCAGAGCTTACCAAGAGAACAGTTAGTTCAGCTCATCCTTTACCTACTGAGTACCATTTAACCTGAAGACTTAGACTACTAATTATATATTAAGTAATTTCACTTTTTTGTGACACTGTCACCAAACATCATGAAGCTGACAAACCTCAAAGCCAAGAAGTTCAAGTAGGTTCTACAGAACTATTTGAGTGAGAGTTTTTCTTTCTCCCCTCATGATCCACTTGTCCATCTGATTCTGGTGAAAGGCAAGGATTTGGTAACTGGCTGTGAAGTTGATGCACAAAGTCACAGTAGGAATATTCAATAAGCTGCTCCTCCCACACTTATCCCCAATTCTAAGTAATACACTCCCTTTAATACACACTCCTGTTGGGGTCATGCATACAGCAACTGGAGAGTGATAATATACATAAGAGCTGTCATATATAACATATGTATGAGCTTTAATCTCATTGTTTAAGTAGCCAATTAATGCTTAAAAAGAGTTACAAGAACAGTCATCCTTGAAATTGAGACCTAGATACCTACTAAAATGTTCTGTGGCTATTTACAACAGGAGGAGCGAGAAGACCTGACATCAACCATAACAGAGAATATGGGTGAGGAGTGTTAAATGCCGCAGCTGCACCTCAGATCATTCTGAACTGTAACGTTTATGCCTCCTTACAGCACAACTGTGGGAAAATTCATGAGGCCAAGGGTGCAATATTAAATAAACGTAGCGTGAAATAATGCCCAGTGCTAGCACTAGAACCTGTGTAAATTATAGTCCCTTAATAAGGATCACATTCTAGATATAGTAAATGCACTTTGAAATACAATATTTAGGTAAAATATAGGATATAAAAATAACTCAACATATATGAAAGGTTGGCTACCAAGTAAACTCTTGAAATTCATACATTTCTCGAGGGTACTTGGCAGACTTGTCGGAAGGATTAACAAGCACAGAAAGAACTGGCAAACTTCAGAGCTTGAGGTCATTTTTGGAGAGAAAAGCTAGAAGGAAATTAGCTATCAGCATATTGTTTCAAAAACATTCATTAGAATTAAAATTGAAGGTTTTTTCTGAAACACTTGTTACTATGTTTAAAGAGTGCGATGCTACGGGCTTCAGAGAAGTAACTTCTGTCCTGCAGTAATCAATTGTGTCCAGACTCTTATTGCAGCACAATAGGGTGGCTGGTCACTTTTATTTTTATTGAGAACTTTCTTGCTTAAACTACAGGATAAAGAACATATGCATGACCAGCTACCACACTGCACCAAAACAACCTTTTTGCATGCCCAAACAAATTTATGCTTTAAAACTCTTGATACATTAATGCATAGAATTCTAAACTAGGACAAATACAAGTAATTCATGTTGCAAGGCAGGGAACTGGCTTTCAATTTATGGATTTTTTTCAATTTATGGAAAGAGGTTGCATTACTGCTCACGTTACAGGAATCACCACGCATAAAACACTTTCCTTTGCGTTCAGCAGAGCACTGAAATTCAAATATGGATTTTAACAAAGAAGTCTGTAAAAGTCAGTAGCTCCTGTCACTTACTTGGCTTAGAGTTAATGACAACATTTTCAGCAGAGTGCTGGGGTAGAAACCTGCAGTTTTCTCCTTGGCTCTCACTGCTGCCGTACTCTATGACTTCCACTTGTCCCAGCGGTACGCTCCACTTCAACAAATACCTCTGGCCAGTTGTCACGGTGCCACCACTTTCGTAGGAAGAGCTGGAAGATGCACAAATAATTGCTGTGACAAGCAACTATGTTTCAAGGCATTTTACCTTCTAAAATCTGCTGTTTATCAGTCTGGGTACTGCGCACAACTTGAAACAAAGACATGCATCAGACTGACTTTCATGACTGACCTCTCCTGGAGCACAACGAGCAGCTATGCAGGTGCACAAAACCTTGTTTACAAATGGCACAAGGCTGCCAACAACAATAGTCCCTATATTTCTGTAACAAAAGACAAGCTATAACTTTTTAAAGATCAATGTGCAATTTGATATCCTAATAAAAATGCTTCAGGTGATACATCGGCTCCATATTTCTTAATGAACAGAAGATGGAACTCAGAAGACGGAACTGCTCATCAGTTTTCAGAAGATGAGAATTCAGAAGATGGAACTACTACATTTAGGGAAGTAGGGATGATGGATGGTGGCCATGCAGTGGATGTGTCTATCTGGATATCAGCAAGGCATTTGACACCGTTTACCACAGCATCCTCATAGGTAAACTGAGGAAGTGTGGGCTGGATGACCAAGTAGTGAGGTGGGTCGCTAACTAGTTGAAGGAAAGAAGTCAGAGAGTGGTGGCCAATGGGACAGAGTCTAGTTGGAGGCCTGTGTCTGGTGGGGTCCCTCAGGGGTCAGTGCTGGGGCCATTGCTGTTCAATATGTGCATCAATGACCTGGAGGAGGGATTAGAGAGCACTGTCAGCAAGTTTGCTGATGACACAAAACTGGAAGGAGTGGCTGACACACTAGAAGGCTGTGCAGCCATTCAGAGAGACTTAGACAGGTTAAAGAGCTGGGCAGGGACAAATTTTATGAAGTTCAACAAGGACAAGTGT
>NW_009697292.1:424-1510 GCF_000703405.1 Apaloderma vittatum | reverse complement strand
TCACACCCACTGAGGGAAGGAACTCAGTGGAGTAAAAGAATCATCTGATCCTGGCTCTGTAGTCCTGGGGCTCAGAGGGGATTTAGCTCCCTCCCTTGCCGGCCACAGCGAGGGGTCCCTCTTGCTCTCTTCAGGTGGGCACAAAATCAGTACCAGCAGGTGAGCTGTTTTTCTGTGCTTCCATGGTAATGAATGGAGATGGAGGAAGGCAGGGAGATGTTCAAATGGTGACATCTGAGGTTGCACACATGGTCAAAGTTATGTGCAGGAACCTTCAAAAACAAATGATGCAGTTCAGAAAGACTCTGTAAAACCTGTGGGCACCATCTTGCGGGCTCTTCAGACTTCCCTTTGGCCAATTGAAATGACAGTTGATGCTGAAATTAAGGGCAACTGAACCTGGTCCTCCTCCTGATAGTCAGGGTGGCCTCCAGAGTTATTCATCGAAAGGAATGCAGTCATGTACCATAGGCAGAGCTCAGCCTCTCTCTTCTCCTTCTCTGTCTGTTGGATGTACTAAATCTTTATTGATTACTTTATTGATTATTGATTCAAGCCAGGGCTTCCTGGAGCACACCACACCCTTCCCAGTCCATGGGACCAGTGGGGGTGAATCCAAGGGTGCTGAGAGAGAATTTTTTCACCAGAAAGTGCTGATCTGTGATGATACTGATAAGAAAGGTCCTTGGACTACATGAGTTTTCTTTTGAAACGCTGTTCCTTAGATCTGTAACAGTCATGGGAGAATAGCCTTGTGACCTGTGGGATGGAACTTCATCCAGCACCACTCACCAGGCCTGGCCAGCCAGCCAGGTTTTCATCCAGCAAAGGGTACGTCCGTCCAAGCCATGGGCAGCCCGTTCCTCCAGGAGAATTTTGTAAGAAATAGTGTCAAAGATTTGATTAAACTCCAGGTAGACCACATCCACAGAGCTTCCCTCATCCACTCAGCAGGTCACCTGGTCATAGAAGGAGATCAGGTGAGTCAAGCAGCACCTGCCTTTCACAAACCCATGGGGACTGGGCCAGAGCATGTGGTTGTCTTGTACATGTCTCATGATGGCACTCAAGAGGATCTGCTCCACC
>NW_009697292.1:0-321 GCF_000703405.1 Apaloderma vittatum | reverse complement strand
AAAAACTGCAGAGGATGCAGAAGACATCTGCCAGGATGCATTTTGGAGCCTGTGTAGAGAGGCTAAGGGTCTGGAGTTTCTTTTGCCTGGTGAAGGAGGAGGCTGCAGGCACTGCACCAGTTGCATACAAGTGCTTGGAGGGTGGTTTTAGAGATGATGGAGGTTTTACTGGAATGGGAGGAGAAGAAAACCTCCACAAAGTGCAGCTTGGAAGGTTCAGACTGGATGTAAGCAAAAACAGTTATCACTCAAAGGGTAAAACTGTGGTGTGACAGGACACCAAGAAGCTTCCATGGATCATCCCATGGTGTTGTGCTTCAA
>NW_009697291.1:13516-20620 GCF_000703405.1 Apaloderma vittatum | reverse complement strand
TATATATACACACACACACACACACACACTAAACTACCGATACAACTTTGCCACTGCTAAAACTACAAGGGGGTAGATCCTAATCCAAGGCAGAAGCAAGGAGGTTCAAGACACCCCACCCTCTGCACTGCCTCAGGGCCCCACAGCACACACCCTGATCCTGCCAGGACATGTCATTAGTGGAATGGGCTTGTAGACTGCCATGCCAGGCACTGTTCAGTCTTCTGTTTTAAGTATCCTCTGGCCATACAGCTATCTTTTAAATAATCTAGAACTCACCATTATTACAGCAATGCCAAGGCCAACCGCTCCAATCACATTCAGTTTTGAATTGAAGACATCATCAATGGCCGCAGGGCATGACTGAAAAGAAACACTGTTCATTAGTTTCCTACATATGAAAGATTTGTTTATTCTTGCTTGTTGAAGTTTGACTCGGCTACACCTCTGACCAAGTCTGCCTGCACTAGAGATAAAAACTTATCTTCTGAAAGCTGCTTTGAATTGCCATCTTCACATCTTTAAGAGATAGGGATGTTCCAACAAAAGATGAAGTTTAAATCTACTCTCCAGCCTCTTAATTGCACCTGGGCTATGGCAGGTTTCCCTTCACAACACCTGCAGTTGATCAGGTAGATCAGGACCAACAGCAGCTGCACCAGACTTGGCTTGTTACTAATGGCTATCAGCATTTAAGTTGCTCAGCCATTCTCAAAACAGATTTGAAGCTGCTCTTGGTACTTCCAATTGCTATTGTAATTTTGCAGACACCTTTATGAACACATGGTGCATGAGAACGACAGAATTTCTTGAACTGCATGGCAATGCATGACATGCTAGGCAATGAGTGGTGCCAGTTTGAAATTCCCAGGACAGTGAATCACCATTGCAACTAAAGAAAAAGTATAGTCTCTTCCCTAAAGACTTATGGCAGCCAAGTAAAAGAACAAGGAATTTTTACAGATGTATAAAACTTTAAGAGCCCGGTAGCTGATCAAAGTCTCATACCAATTGCTGTCTTTCTTACTCTGGCACCAGACTACAGTGAGCTGCTGAAAACTACTTTTTTTCTTTAGTTATTCTTTATCCTAGTGAACCAAGGATGAAAGGGATATACTGGCAAGAATTAACCAGTAAAATCAGAATATTAGTACAGCACCTCTTCTTAGAGGCACACAGATCAACCACACCATTCCATCCCTTTAATCTTGCAGTCTACCTACTGTTTTTATACAGCTGGGACTAGGCCATAAAAACATCAACAGATAAAGCTAAAACACACTTAGCAGAATAAAAGCAAACAATAAAGCTTGCATGCTGTCTCAGCTACTCCCATGTAGTCTAACTCAAACCAGATTGTATGGACACAACTGAGCATACAGTCCAAATACTGGTTGAAATGTCTGATGTGGTCACATATCTGAAGGCACAAAACCATCAGCAGAACAAGTACCATCAAAAAATAGTCAGACCATTAAATGAATTCCTGCATTATAAGAACCTTATTTGCTAAAGGTAGACTCATACAGGCTGTCTTAGAGCATGAAACAAAAGCACAGACAGTTTTAAGAAAAAGAAAAGGGGTAGTTAAAGAACTGTGCAGGATGCCTCTCCTGTATCTGTGGCACACAGGTACCTTCACAGCAATATTTTTACAGAGGAATCCAATTCAGATAATTGGCTTCACAGCAACACACTTTCCTAAACAGGCCACCAACGTGTTGCCCCCTCTCCTTTTCCTTGCTAAAACTTCAGACCTGCTCCCAACCCTGTGCTCTACTTCTCCCAAGCCAACAGCTCAAGCACAGCACCAAGAAGGTGCTCTGGCAATAGGAGCAGCCATGAGAACAGAGCTCTAAAGTGTATTTCCCTTTTTTTTAATTGAAGTTTCAGCCTTACACTGTCTATCACGCCAGTGAGTTCGGTGACACAGACTGCACATTTCCTGTACAGGTTCAGATTTCCCGCTGACCCTGCTTGTTCCTTCCACAGTAACAGTACACTGATTTTCCACAACCAGACTGATTATAGAGATAGGTTGCTAAGCAAGTGTGACATGGGAGTTTCCCATGGACTAGAAGGTTTGTTCAGGAATGTGTTTCTCATTCTATTCATGGGACAGAACTGGTGAATTAAATCATGCTTTACCGCTAGAGAAACCACTTCAAGCATAGTCTTCTTCGGACAGGTGTCCATCAACAGTTGTTCAATAGCTCCTGTAAGACCACAGCAGTCCAGCTACAAGAGAAAATAGAAAAAAAGAGAACCAGGTTACACAATCTTTATTTTTGCTCTGTATTTGGTAAAGAGGAGAAAGAGATTACATCAGGTTTTATTACAGACTTTGTGCAAATTTGCTTAGAAGTCCTGCCAATGTGACTGTTATAAACCTGATTTCAAGAAGGGCTTTACTGCATTAAAGAAAAAGATTCTGAAAGGAACATCCAGCTCCTATTAAGTAAACGCACATTAGTGTTGGTGACAGTTTGTATGCCCTACAAACACAAAAACGAAGTCTTCATAGGACTTTGTGAAGGTATGTACACTACGGTGCCTCTAAATCAATACCACACATCTAGAGTTTCCTAGCTTGTTTCTGAGATTTTTTTAGCAGAACAAGAACTAGTTCTACACATTGCAGAGGTTCAGAGTGCCAAAAAGGCATATTGAATGCAATGACACTATATAAAAAGATGTTCTCTGCAACTTGTTACTAATACTCTTTTGGTTTATTCTAATTTGTAAGGTAGACTTACACAGGGGACTGGATGACACAGAACAGCATGAACAAGCTACAAGCTGCATTATTGTCTAATTTAAGTATAACCAGGTACTTACAGCAAACTGAAATGCTTTCAGGGTCTCTCTGGCAGCTGGCTGAGATCTCTTATCATATGTTTCCTTGTAGAAGTCCTTTAACTCTTCAATAACCTACAGGATAGCAAACAGTTGTGGTATATTACTGTCTCACCTTAGTATTAATGATGGAAAACTTGTTTTAAGCCAGTAATTAAATATTCTACAACCTCCAATAGCCATCCATTGACATACATAGAAAAAGAGGGTGGAAACAGAGGGTGGACAGCATTTCTCACCCAGAATAGCTGAGCTTGATACATTCACTTTAAAAGCCATGTCTAATCAGATAAGTTTGTTTGCCTCAAAGCTCTGAGCCTCTATGAGCAAGAGAACAAAGTCTTTGCCCACTGGTTACACAAAAATATTCTCTGTTCATTTCTGTACCCCAGAAGGTGCTGTATTCTCCTGTTGTATATTACAAAGAAAAATGCAACCCTGATCACCAAGCACCTTATTTTGAAACAAGACATAATCTTGACAGCTTCTAAGGGGACATTCAGTCTGTAGCTGACCCAGCTCATATGTAAGTGGTAAAACTTTACTGATGGCCCACTTCACAGGTCAGCCAGGTACTGCCTGGAATGCATGCCTAGCACGCAGCAGCATTTTAGATTCTGGCTTCTCTGCTACAGTCCCATTTTTTAATATTAGAGTTTAATTTCTTGTACTGATTGGTTTGGGTTGGAAGGGACCTTTAAAGATCACCTAGTCAATCCCCTTGCCATGGGCAGGGACATCTTCCACTAGATCTGGTTGCTCAAAACACCAGACAACCTAACTTCGAACATTTCCAAGGCATCCACAACTTCTCTGGGCAACCTGTTCCAGCATCCTACCAGCCTGCAGGCTTTTAAGAGCAACCTACCTTTTCTTTATTTGCAAATCCCCAGATTGCAGCAGCAATTTCAAGGGCAAAAATCACAAAGAGGAAGAGGAAGAACTAGAAAAGAGAGATCACATAATTAAGACCACAGCACCACAAAAGACATCACATGTATATACTGCAAACTCATCCAGTCCTCAGCAGCCAGCCTTGTCGCAGCCGCCACTCAGCCAGGTTCTAGCTGCAGGTCTGAAACACTAGTACGAGATTAGGAAAGAGGACACACTGCATTGGGTCAGCACTTCTTCCCAGCAGCATCAGAAAGCCTGGCAGTGCTTTCCAAGCTGAAGTCCTCCTTTTTGATCAGTGTTAATTAAACCCAATCATCTGTAACTCAGACTTTGAAGTTGTCCAGGTCACTCAGAGACATCACAACTGCTGACAGCAATTATCTTCTGTTTCGTCACTCCTATTCCTTTAGAAGTCACTACTTAATACCTACCTTGCCACCAACTTCCAGAGAGCTAATGGTCACTTTTTTGTTGTGTAATTCATAAAATAGAAATAAAAAAAGTGTCATCTCTGAGCTTAATTGACTATCAGGTCCAAAACACCACTACCATTTAAAGGCACTTTACAGAGATATTCAGAATTACGGCCAAAGGCTAGAGGCACCATTTTACAAGAAATCTACAAAATTAACTTTTTCCAGAACAGAGAAGGGGGATTGTTCTTTCACCAGCTATAGTAGTAGTCTTTTATTAACTAACTCTTCTAGTTATTTGGATGAGTAGTTCCACAAGCATACAGATGCGCATCAACCCAGCAAGCTCTACTGGCCCCTCCAGCCTGAAAACAATGAGGTTGCTCTCCAGTAATTGGCTTGCAGAGCTGTTGTCAACTAGAAAAGCTCATCCTGTGATTACAGACAGTAAAGGCTTGTTGTTTCGAGGATCAAATACCACAGTTCTGGTCTCAAAGATTAAAGATTGTCCTGAGCTCTTAAGGCTGTGCAAACTGTTGGCACAGTAATAGCATTAGAGTAATAGCATTACTCTTATCAACATTTTAATTTTGTGTTCACATATGCTCCCAGTCTTGGTACTACAAGGAGTCACTAACTCCTGAAGTCATCTTGTACTCAAACACAACATGAACATTTGGATTTAGGGTGAGAAATGGAAGCTATACTTAACATTTTAGCATTACGTAGGTGACCACGAATTTAAGTGTTGTGTAGCCAAAACAATCAGCTTTTGCCGCTCTTTTAACTGCACAGTAATATTTCCCTTCCTTTCTCATCATGCTGCTAAAAAATTAAATACTACCCTGAACACTTACCAGGCCAAGCATACATTGAGATTCCTGCAATGCCCCACAGCATCCCAAGAAACCAACCAGCATCATAAGTGCACCAGCTCCAATTAGGATGTAAACTCCTACAAAGGAGAAAAAGACATGTATAAAGCCTAGTTGAAGATCTCAGCAGCAAGGTATAAAATTAGTTACTCTACAAATAGCATTTGCAGCTTTTGCCAAGGTTTGTTTATTTACTGACACGCTCCAAGCAAAAAAAAAAAAAAATTAAAAAAGTCCATGCTTAAATTTCAAAGCAAACACATATCAAAACTTGTGGGGAAGTATTGATAAATAAAAACTTGAACTTATAACAACGTGTACCATTACTGCAGTTTCACAGGTTTTAGAAAGTGGCCAAGATAAAGCCATTCAACACAAACTGTAAGACACATTCAAGACAAACCACAAGATACATTTTAAAACAGAGTCAGAGTTATCAGCTTATCTTCAGACAAAGAGTATGTTGCAGTTAGAGACAGCTGGAACTGTGATTTATCAATACCTGAGAATTTCTGAAGTGTGCTACATCTAGGAGAATGGGTATTAAAAGGCATCATACTCATCTGTCATAAGGCTTTAAATGCTTTCCTATCTTGCTTTTCCATCAGGTAACACTGAATTATTCCACCAGTCACAGTGGTACAAGTCTACACTCCAAAAAAGAAACTTAGCACTATCTGCTTTTTGCAAAAGCAGATACTTCTTCAAACCGTATCAGGTGGCTGAGCCAGTATACCATTCTGTTCAAAATGTACATAGCAAATGTGTGGGAGCATCAAGGGCAAACATGTCTGGGCTAAAAACTTCATTTATACCCAACCCTCTCCTCCTAAACCTTGGAACTGCCAGCTTCACTATCACAGGGGCTAGCTGGTGAGAGCAGAAACATGCAGCAAGGAAAACAACTCCCAAAGGATGTCAAGAAACTGTTATTAGAGTGGTGAAACATGAGACAAAGAATCAGCAAAAAGGATGTAGAATTAGTACGACACAGAAACATCAAGGTTGGAAAGGACCTTTAATATCATCAAGTCCAACCTACAGCCCTACACCACCCTAACACCAAACCATCTCCTGAAGTGCCACCTCCAACCGTTTCTTAAACACGTCCAGGGATAGTGACTCCACCATCTCCCTCGGCAACCCATTCCAGTGCCTCATCACCCTTTTGGTGAAGAACCTTTTCCTAATATCCCATCTAAACTTCCCCTGGTGCAACTTGAATCCGTTCCCTCTTGTCCTGTCGCTATTCACTAGGGAGAAGATGCCAACACCCGTCTCACTGCCTTTCAGGGAGTTGTAGAGAGCGATAAGGTCTCCCCTCAGCCTCCTCTTCTCCAGGCTGAACAGCCCCAGCTCCCTAAGCCTCTCTTCGTAAGACTCACCCTCTATTTCCCTAATCATTCTGGTTGCCCTTCTCTGTACCTTCTCCAGCCCCTCGGTGTTCTTCCTGTACTATGGAGCCCAGAGCTCCACACAGCGCTTGAAGTGCTGCCTCACCAGTGCCAAGAACAGGGGCACAATCACTTCCCTGGTCCTACTAGCCACACTATTCCTAATACAAGCCAGGATGCCATTGGCCTTCTTGGCCACCTGGGCACACTGCTGGCTCATGTTCAGCTGCTGTCCATCAACACCTCCAGGTCCCTCTCTGCCTGGCAGCTCTCCAGCCACTCCTCCCGAAGCCTGTAGCACTGCTGGGGGTTGTTGTGGCCAAAGTGCAGGACCCAGCATTTGGCCTTATTAAATTTCACGCAATTGGCCTTGGTCCAGCAATCCAGCCTGTCCAAATCTCTCTGAAGAGCCTCTCTGTCTTCCAGCAGATCGACACCTCCTCCCAGTTTAGTGTCATCTGCAAACTTACTAAGGGTGTACTCCATTCCCTCATCCAGGACATTTCCATCAATATAGACAAAAACCAGTTCTGGACTTCAGATACCTAACTAATACTATTTAAAGAAAGCCATACATAGGCATTTGCAAATGATATTTTCTAGAGGCTCCCAAAATAAACATCTGTTTTAAGCACATGTAAGTGCTTAAAGTAAAGGACACTTATCAGC
>NW_009697291.1:348-13502 GCF_000703405.1 Apaloderma vittatum | reverse complement strand
AAATTCCAGCCCTTTTTTTTTTTAACTCCAGCTTAAACTTTTCTGAAAAAACCAGTCCATCAGAACATCTTATTTGAGTGGTATAGACAGCTTTTGCAGTCAATTGCTTTGTTACTAGGTGTAAATGGACAGTTTTGTTCAATTTTCTCTATTGGAAACCACAGTCAGTAACTACTCCCAGAAAAAAAAAAGTTAAAACACTAATTCCTATTAAATTTCTTTTCAAAACTCAGTTTAACCTACAGAGATTTCAGGACGGTTTCACTGGATGCATTCAGCTAGTAGCTTAAGTATCACATCATAAAACTTTTATGTTTTAGGAGGTAGAAGAGTTGGTTTAGACTACCCGAAATAAGACTTGTTAAATATTCAGTTCAATAGCTAAGTTTAGATTTCTGTTCCCTTTCCAAGGTCCAGTTAAAAGCATCTGGAAATCTTCCTGGCAGCTGCAAAAAGAACCCAGTTTGCTACCATGCCAGCATTTCAGGGGTGAAATACAAGCTTTCTCACAGATAAGCTATCTGCATACCTGTGGCTTCTTCAAAGTCACACAAGAACATCAATATTTCCAACAATGGTCCCCAAACAAGTCTAAAGCAGTAATTCTTGCAGGCACAGGCTATCCTGGTACTTGCACCTCCCAGCGTGCCTTACATGCTCTTTACTGACCCTTCAGACACCAGTTTGGTTGCTGTGACAGTTTGAGCAGCGCACCACAGGAGCCAGTTACTTTGGGAAGAAAAAGACAAATCTAACCATGCTGTGGATGGCTAACAAGTGATGCCATGCAGGACATGGTAAAGCCAGGTGCTACAGGGATGTGAAATATGCATGCATAAGGATTGTTCAAATTAAATATGACAGACACATCTAAGAAAGCTACATATTTGAATTTGCTTTCTTCTCAGTTGTTGGAGATCTTCAGATGTGGCTGCCTGGTTTCAAAATGGGTTTAAGCACCTACAGGTGACAACCACCAAAGAAGCATGTGCTCCTCTTCCCAAGCCCAGAAGTGATTGTAGAGATCAAAATCTTAGTTAGGAACTCCTACAACATTAGAATACTGAACGAAAAACTGAAAACACGCATGTTGCTTTCTATATAGACCAAGGTAGTTCTGCATCCTTTCCACTACGTGCAGCATAAATCAGCATAACCAGGGTTGTAAGAGTTAAACAATAGCAGGTATGCCCCTTCTGAGAGATGACACAATATGATAGCATTGTTGTTTTGGGTAGCTTAGGTTTGTCACTCTGGAGGAAAAAAAAAAACCCCACCTCCGTATTTATGTCATCTGTAACTACTAATTTAGTCTAGAGTGAAACTTTGCTGACTCATGTTGTGAGAAATGTCAGGATAGACATCCCCCATGTCTACCAGGAGTAACTGGGATTACAAAATGCTTAACTGCAGGGTTTGAGCTGGGAAAAAACCAAAACAATATACAACGCATAAAGAGCCAAGAGGCCACTGATGTGACACTGCTGCTGTCTGCACAGCTAAGAACAGAGGCTGGCCCCCTGCACCAGCCAGGGGTTGCTGCTCTCTGTCCCATCAAGATTGTCTTTAGCCTTCAAGGAATAGAATCATAGAATCATTAAGGTTGAGAAAGACCTCTAAGATCATGAAGTCCAATCACCAACACACCACCACGGGCACTAAACCATTTCTGGAGGCATTCAAGGTCAGGCTGGATGGTCTAGTTAAAGGTGTCCCTGCTCACTGCAGGGGGGTTAGACTAGATGACCTTTAAAGATTCCTTCCAGCACAACACATTCTATGATTCCATGTCCTGAAATGTCACATCTACATTTTTTTTTTAACACCTCCAGTGATGGTGACTCCACCACTTCCCTGGGCAGTCTGTTCCAATGTTTTACCACTCTTTCAGTAAAGAAATTTTTCTTAATATTCAAGACAAAGGTTTCCAAGCAGTTTGTAAATCACTGTGCAAAAGCATGATCTATCACACCAAGCCACCTCTCAGCTTACCTGTGTAAAACGTCGTGTTGTTGGATTCCAGTTCAAAGATGCTTTTGGTCTGTGAATCAAACCGAAGCCATAGTCCAATTGCAAGAACTGCTGTCCCAGCAAGCTGTAGGAAGAAGGAAGCCTTGTTAAATAATACTAATTAATACACTCATCCTTGCATCTGTAACATCAGAAGCAAACACAGGATACAGCTCTGTTATTTAAAGAGTTGGTGACAAAGGACCAGCATAAAAGGATGGGGATACCAAAACAAGAACAAACTTGATTCATGACATGAGGCATCTCAATGACAGATGTGTTTACATATTAAACTACAATGCCACATGAGAACAATGCCATTCTTGTTCTTTACTGAAAATACTCAAGGTTTACTGAAGTGCCAAGTGTCAGTATACCCACTGATCCCTCCACCCACTGTTTAATTCTGTGGGACTGTAATGACATTGCATGGCTTAGTGATCTTAAATCTTCACACTCAAGGACAAGTATATCACAAAAAAAACCCCCATTGTAAGGTCAGCTAAAAGTCTTAGCATATTAGACTGATAAGAATTCAGTGCACCACAGTGTAGAGTTTAGGAAGAGTGCTCTTTCTCACAAAAGAGGTTAAACCAAATCCAGTGTTACCATACTGACAGGAAAAGGAAAAAAAAAAAAAGAAAACCCAGAACAAAAATCCAAACAAAAACAAAAAGCCAAACCATAAAAACCTCATGCTGCTGAAATAGCAACATTACATTGTTCCACATCAGCACACAGCAATCAGATTTTAGATAATATTTGGTTTTATTTTATCATCATCTCTGCCTGTGTGCCTCCAGGCTCCTCTCAACATTGGTGTCTGTGCTTGCAGCAAGTCGCGTATATAAATTAGCTTCTGGATGAAACATCTGGCAGAAGGCATCAGAGAAGTCTTGCAAGAAAGAGGGAATTGCACCCTGGTAAGGCAAATGCTAACAGTTTGCTTTGAACAGACAGAATCCTCCTTGCTTTAAAAAGAAAAAAACAAACCTGGGGTCATCTTGCATGTTACATGAAAAAGAAACTAGGACAAACTATAAAGCTGAAGAGTGTGCTTCTCAGCTCTTCCTTCTCCCCTTTGAAGACCATTTAACTATCAAGAAAGCTCTACAGAAGTGAGATGAGGACAGGAATACCACACATTGCAGCAGACATTAAAATTTTTAACTTAAGAGTGAGCAATAAGCTTAGAAAGTCTGAGCTTTAATTAGGCAAAGCATACACAAAAAGGAAAGGAAAAAAAAGCCTTATCTCTGATAAGCAGTTCCTTCTAGAAGGGAACAACATTCTTGATTTGCCTCCAAGAAACTGGAAAGTGTTTGCTAATATCAATTTTCACTGAAAATATGGAAGGCATTCCCCACAGAAAGCACCTGCAGGTACATTCCTTCCACATCAAACCTAACTCCCCCAGTCCCACACTCTCCCCATGGGGACCTCAAGAGCCCTTTCTCCCTGCTATGGGAACGCATCCAAAGGCAGACACGGCTCTGCTGCCCATGGCTGTCTTCTCTATCCTTCTAGGCTCACTCTTAAAAAAAATAAAAAATAAAAAATAGGGAGAGCTTTGAAGATTCACATAGGACAAAGAGGATGGAGCTAAGCAAGGGTTTAAGAGGAGGCACGTCTCTTGTAGCTTCTTAGAGAACATCCCAGTTGAAGTGCTAAAGGGCTCAGTTATCAGTGAACAAAAAAAAGGAAGAGGCCAGCCCTGCCAGATAAACCAGCATTTCTTGTATGTGGGCACCTGACTTCCAAGCCTCTCTCAAAGAAGAGCTGTGGGGTTTTAGGTGGGAAAAAGATGAAGTGATACACAATGTAGAAAGAACCAAACCCAAGCAGAGGTTTCCAAACTTATGGAAAGGGCACTTTGTTGGTGTCAGGGGTGCGTAGGCACAGGCTTACTCACAAAGCAGGCAGCAAGACCAAAGCCTGCACATAACTGATGCTTTCCTTGCCAGGGCTACACCAACAAAATAGAATCATAGAAATAATTTTAAGTTATGCTGAAGAAGCTTGGTAGTACACAGTATGTCGCAACAGCCTTTTTATTTCAATTTATTGTGCCACAACAGCACCCCTGGGGAAGGGTGAGGTGCAAGAGGGCAGAGATGGGTTGCTGCTCTACCTGCACTCACTGCCACAGCATTGCTCACAAAAAGCCTTTTCAATCACATCTGTCTGCAGTTCAAAAGCCAGGAGGGCTTAGTGATGGAAAAAACCTCACGCACTGACAGTTAAGTCACCCAGTATTTAATAATACTCTGCCTGAGATCCCATTTCCTGAGTCATCAGTCTTCAGCTTTTATAAAGCATCCAGATCTGCAGCATTAGGAGAAGAAACCTACAGCCTCTGCTTGTTTTGCTGGCAACTCAGGGGTTGCAAAGTTACACGCCTGAGCACACCCAGCTGTCTACACCCATGCCCGCTGTGGTTTGAGCAGAGAGCACCCAACTGGAGAGCTCAGGGGGCAGCGCTACAAATGCAGCGGGGCACAGCCAAATGATGGTAAAGATAAACCCCAGAGCTCATCCCCCAGCAGACCTTTAAGGCCAAACCATTCAAATTGTGGAGAAACTCTAAGCCATACTACTATTGTGTAGATAATCTTCCAAGTTCAAGCAAAGTAGAAGTCTCATTTAGCAATCTCCAAGTAAAACTGGCTGGTTAACATTAGGGAGAGCTGAGGTATTCGATACTGCTTCGCTCAAAACCAACTTGACTCTGGTTTGTAAGGGGAGGGCAAAGTGTCCTGTCGTCTCCTTGGGAAAGCAGTCATCTGTGAAAACAGTTACTGTAATTGGGAGACAAGAGACTTATTATGGGATCACAGAATAGTGGTAATACTTGATGTAAGCATGTCCGTATCACTAAAAAATGGTACTATTAAACAAAATTCTCTCCATGGTGGACTAAGAAAAAAAAAAAGCAGCTCCTTCACGCAAGAAAAAGTGACTTTGTTTCAGTTTCTTAAGGAAAGCAGACTTCTGTTCTCAGTTTGTGCCCTTCCTACCCACATTGACCACTGAACTAAAAAAAGGCAGTTTTAAAGCAGATGGCATGGAAGTAATTTGAAGTGTCAAGTTTCCATCAAAATACAAGAAATAAGGGCACCAACACCAGCCTCCAAGGTGGAGGCAAGCATAGCCCTGCAGGCACCAGCCACACTTGGCAGGATCTCAGAGCAATCTGGCACACCAGAAGCGGGTACACAGCCACCCTGCTCCTCCCTGGTGCCACGCCAGTAGGTTTTGGCAGCTGTGATTTTCCTCCCGCGGAAAGGGGTGCAAGTGCAAGCTGCATGGAAGAATATCCCCTGAAGATCTGCTTGCTGGGTTTTTAATCCAAGTGTTTCCCCAATGTAACAGATCTGTTCTGTCAGAAGACTTGAGCAACATATGAATATTTCTATGCAGATCTAGTCTGTGCTGAAAAAAAAGCAGGTTAACAGGAAAAGAGCAAACCCATGTGTTCTCCTGCAACTAGTCACTTTGTGTGTGCAAGAACTTAAAAGAAAAAAAGCAAAGCAGGTTTGTGTTGTTCAGCATGTTTCTATAGTAACAAGTACAGGAAAGGGAACTCAGAAGACAGGGGGTTTTTTGATGGTTTTTTTAACCAATCTGACCAAAATGTAAAGTAAAGGAGTACATTGTATTGGGAAAGTTTGTGTCATCAATTCTCCAGTAACAGCGTCACCTGGCACAACTATGCTATGGACATCCCTGCTCAAGCTAATGAGGCTTCCTTGTGTTTCCTCTAACCATTACTAAGGATCTTTGAGCTTCTAGTTAATTTCTGTTTACTTATCTTTATTCTACAGCTGCAATGAGCAGGGATAAAAATATCTGGTCACTCCTCCTCTCATGGAGGCTCCTTGGGCTTTGTGTTTCCCCATCCCCTCAATCACACACAAACATACTCCCATTGCCTCAGTGGGTCTACTCCTTCATGCGTCTTTCTGCCTCTAGTAACAGGAAAAAAAGATTTCTCTTTCGGTCTGTCGTCCTTTATTGCACAGCCCTGCACCTTCTCTAGTGAGCCTCCCATGCATAACTTCCCTCCTCCCACCCATCCAGCCCCACACTCGGATGAGTGCCTTTTCCGCAGTAAGTCCTTTCCATTGCTCTGGTCTCCTTGCAAACTAAATAGCTTTGCCTCTGAGCATGTTTAAGGGTGTGTCCTAGCATTTATCTTTGACACCTCGCTTTCTTCCAGCCTTCCATGTGACAAGGGATAAATGACAAGGAATCTGTACTACTGCAGAAGACAGTCACAATAGACTTGAGAGACGACCCATCTATCCTCAAAGCAGAAGCCATACAGAACACTCTGCCTTCTTGCTATCAAGCAATTTCCACTGCATCTTTTTGGTTTTCTTTTAATACTTGAGATTTCACAGATATGATCTTGTAGCAGAAGGCCTTAATAATACTGATCTAAACCCATAGTCAAAGCTTTAGCTTCTCAAACTAAAAAAAAAAATAAAAAAAAAATCCCAATTTTTGTTAACATATCCTATGATACAGCAATGCATGACACTCCTTTGAGGAGCTGGAAAGTTTATTTTGGGTTTAACCACTATTTTGCAGGGACCACTATGTTCAGTCCCTTCTGACCTCGTCACCTTGACCCATCTTGAGAAAGGACAATCCCCAGCCAAGCACCTCCCTTGCTGCAAACACCTTACATCATCTTACCTTTCTACAGACAAAACTGTCTCCCAAGGGGCTCAAGGTCCAAGCAGTTATCAAGTCCTGAGAGCCAGCAGATAAAGCTTCAGGAAGGAGGACTCCCTCCACCTTCTAACCAGGTTACTACCAGCGCTCCCTCCACTTCCACAGAGTGGAGGCAGAGATAGGGAAGAAAGGAGATACTGCAAGAACTCCCGATACACAGATCAAAGCCTGTAAAAGCGCCTCTTTACAGGAAACTGTGGGTTCTGCTATCTTCACACTTTCAGGCCAACCTTACATGCAACTTCTATGAGGCTCATGGCATTAACTCTTGCAGAAGGTAAGTCAATATGTGGAAATACGGTAGTCAGCCAAAAATAAATACTACTTCTGGTGTTGTTAGCTCAGCTTTGCATCTAACAGAACACCGTTATTAATTTTTTTCTTGAAGTAAGGTTTGTCAAAGCTCTACATGACTCTTAAGTGGGTTTTACCCAGGGTGTGGCAAGAACACACTGAAAAAGCTGCTATCTTTCCTTCACCTTGAATGGGTAAAAAACTTTTAGCTAAAAATTCAGCTCAGATCTTCCTCTGCCTTAAGACAGTGGATTAAAGTTAGCTGTCTGTCTTGCACAGTAAGGAAGAAGTAAGGACCAGATAAGAGTTTGCAAACCACTCAGGCAAGGAAATTGAGAACATTACAAGCAGTAATGAACTGTCTGTTTCTGTCCTGTTACTTGCTGGTGCTCTATAAATAAAGATTTATAAACAGTAAGTACAGAGGAGATTCAACATCACTCTAAACCCTGAATTACAGGATTAGTGTTATCCACAACAGCACAGGTTTTGAAACTTCTGGGGGGGAAAAAAAAAAAAGCTTTCTTAACAGATGTGCAATGAGTGCTAGCAGTTATATAAGAAACTGCAGCTATTTCCAAACTTCTTTTTAAAAAAAAAAAAGGACTGGAAAGGAAGTATTTTCTTTCTTCTTAAGCTAGTTTCAAGAATGTTGTGGGCTAAGTTAATGTCACAGCATTTATTGCAATAAAATGGTGTTCCAGTACAGTAGGAGCAGCATTACAGAATTCCTGAACCACCGCCAAGACTACTGCCCATTTCACACAAGTTCCTATTCAGAAGTCAGTCTACTATGCTTGCAATTTAAATTGCAAATAGAAGCTAGGACTGCTAGAACTCTTCACATCAGGTTTCTCAAGGCAACACCCTCCAACACCATTCCTGACTTCACAGCATTTACTACAGCTGAAACGCTTTAATCTGAGCCCAGGCAGCATTTTGATTAATACACTGCAGTCAGCAACTAAATCAGTTGATTACAGGAAGTGAATAACATGTTCTTTTGTAGGTGTGTGCACATGTACATACTAACACATACATATTTCCCTGCCCACTCTGCAAGTCCTCCTCCCCACCAAAGTAGGGAAGACCCTCTGCAGAATTCAGAGCACAGAACTGCTACCAGCTGCTCCTGGTGCAGATGAGATAATGGCTCAGAACAAAGTCACAGATAACTTTAAATTACAAAAAGAAAAAAGCCTTCCTGGCCTAATCTTGCCAATCTTACTTCAGCAGGCACTCCCATAGACAAACACAAAAGAGCAGAGAGTCAGAACAAGACAGTTGCCTTAGAGTGTAAACAAGCAAGAAAATAATTACTCCAAGACTCAACATGAACTCTGACTGTGCGCTACAGCACTTCTTTGCCCATAATACATTAAATTATAAATATCAGCAGATGTCTTTCTGTATTCCACAAAATTCACAAGGGAAAACCCCAACATCTAAGTTCAATGATGCAAGCCCTTGCTTTAGCTCAGCAGCAGAAAGCCGGGGGTAACACACACTCCATATGTGTAAGAATGCCAGTTGGTCACTCGACCTGCAGGGAGCTGCCCAGAGGAGCCCACAGTTTTCTTAGGAAAAGATTTTGTGACCAAGGCCAACAAGGCTCACTGCAAGTTAAGGTTGCTCAGCCAGAGGTGGTCAGTCATTACATAACCCAAGGTAATCAAGGCACGTGCTCACACTGAAGTTGCTCAAAACCAGCTTTGATGAGAAAACACCACTGCTCAGGTTTACAGCACATAATGTGACATTTCCATTGACTTCTTGCCAAGCTTGAGCCAGGCGGTGGAAAAATAATAATAATAAAAATATGTCTTTATATTACTTCTGTATCAGCTTCAACACCGCCCTCCTCCACCCCAAATCAAACCCAAACTTCCAAAAACCTGAACTAGTACAGGTTTCATTACCAGGGCCAGCACTGGTGACTCTGAGACACAAGAGCTATATGCAAACCCTGGTAGGAGGACACCAGCACCAACACTGTCTTCAGCAGTACCTGAACAAAAGGGGAAACAGCACACCCCTCATTCCCACACCTCCAAGAGGGGACTGGATTGCCTAACTTGGTCATCTATTCAAGCACAACAGTAAAAATCATTCTCTACAAATGCAATGGTTAACCAGACTTGAGAAACATTTGCACCAACCACCCATGAGTTGAAACATCCACCCCCGCTTCCATTCAGGGCACGACCACACTTGAACTAAAGCCCTGAAGTCCCCAGAGCTTCAGAGAACGCCATACTAGTGAGATAAACGCTTGGCCCAGCCTTACCAACTGGAGAAAAGTTATCAGATCAGTTATCACTGTAATCCAGCACAGCATTCTACAAGGTGGCTCCTCAGGAAGAGTTATCAGAACTTCCCAGGACTAACCCCACAGTTTACATGTTGAGCACTTAGAGGTTGTGCAGAAACATAGACAGTACCTTTGGAGAGGAAAAAAATAAAAAATAACTGAAGGCTGCTGAGCTAAGTAGGTTAACTAGGTACACCTTCAACTACACAACACCTGCTTGGGAGAAAGCACCACTACTGTCCCCACAGCCACCCCCTTTTTCTTCCAAAATTTCATCTTTTCAGACTTAATACCCTTCAGTTCTTGCCCACTGACTCTTTCAATACAGTCAAGCCCTACCTACTACCTGGCCAATTGTGGTCCTGCGGACCTCTAGCATGTTTCATCTCTTTCCAGGTTCAAGGATTCCAATTAATTTACAGTTCCTGAGGGCAAAATCCTTCCTCTTCCTTTCCTATAGATTACCAAGCTACATTATGTTCCTCTGAAGGTAGGCAAGACCAGAGCAGCTAACAGCACTGCAGGACACCAGCGCACCATGGATTTATGCACCATCTTTCCTCTCCTCTAGGACCTTCACTTCTGAAGCTGTTTTTTCAATTGTTGCTGAGCACCCACCTGCTGCTTTTGTGAAGCAATCATACATATTTTTCTCCCAAGACTTCATTGCTCTGTGGCAAGAGCTGCCCCTGAACCAACTAGTTTCTAAGTCCAAGCTGCTTCCTGCTTCTGCTTCCAACACATTACTTGATGCCTACCTTTGGTGAGTGTCACACTCTGCTTTGTCATGTAGCCTGCTAGGTCATCATGCACCCATCTTCATTACTCAGAAACGGATATACTTAAACACTGAAGTTTTACCTCACATGCTTGTCCAGATTAGGTGGGATGGCATTGATGACCAGTTTGCTCCCACACGCCTGCTCTGCTGTTCCACTCCACCTTGCCTCAGCTCTGCCTCCGCTCAGTCAGCAACTTCAGCCCTGCCAGCATTTACTCCAGGGCTGCTTAGTTTACCCGAGAGCCCCGAGATTTTCAGGAGATGCTGAACAAGTGAACTAACACCAAGTCCTTGCTCTCTCCACGGCTCAGGCTTTTAAAGGCTTCAAGATAACAGCTTCATGAAGTCCAACTTCCCCTTGCAGCAGCCATTCTCTCTTCTCCAGCGCTGCATCTCCACAGCGCCTCCAACTCCATCTCCACAGCCACACCAACTCCATCTTTTTAAAGAATTTCCTCCTCTGCCTATTCCAGAGGCACCAAGCATGCCGCTCTCCCCACACCCCAGAATAAAATAAAACGAAAAACCTACCCTCAAATTCACTGCCTTTCAGCTCTCCAGCACTGAGGCAAGAGGCGAGCAGGAGGTTTTACCTAATTGCAATGCACATATAGTTCTGAAGCAACTATTGTGTGAACCTGGAAAGCTGTTAATCAGCACTTGCTGCTGGTGTTTTGCCACCTTTTCCTCGAGAGGTCAGTTCAAGCCTGTGAGGGACTCAAAGACAGGTTATAGCACAGACCTTTCCCAAGGTCTTCCCCAAGCACCTGCCCATAAGAGAAAGTCCCACAGAACATCACTCCCACCACACTCTTACACCTGGATCAGTTACTGTCTGTAAGGACTCCCTGGTCCTAATGTGTTCAAAGACAGATATGTTAGTTGGGCTTGCTTTTGCAAGTTACTCTTAAAACTTTTCTTTGTCTAGCTTTATATTTCTGTATTTGACCCACTGGCATTTATGAGGTAGTATCTCCTTCCTTTGGACACAGCTTCAACTTTGAGAGTTCCTTAATTTTTGTTCTAATAGCCTCCTACACCAAGCTGTTTCACTCTGCTTTCTCTTGCCCTCACTCAGGTCTCTACTGAAGGCAAATACATGCAATCTACAAATACCCACAGGTTTGCTGCACATTTTAATTCCTCATCTGTCCTATTGAGGCAATTTATTTTAAGAAAGAGGCACTGTGTAAATTTGATCACATCCTCACAAGATCTTTTAGCTTCTCTTGCTCCAGGGCGTATGCTAAACCTCACTGCATCATCACCACTCCTGAGCAGTGCTTGGGCAACAGGACCTCACACTCACAGACTATTCTGAAGCAAGCAAAGGCATGTTCCTCCTCCCGGGAGGGCGGGGATGGAGGTTTCGCATGGCCAAGAGCTAGTCACTGACTGTGCCTTCAATTTTAGAATCAGAATTGCACTCAGACACAACACTTTTGCTCAATTTACTTCCATTACTTAATGGACTTTTCTCCAATGCCATAAGAAAGATTAAAGCCTTCTTCCTTATTAGGGTCCTTCCTGCCTTCTAGTGCCACCTGTACCAAGAAACCATGGGTTTTTTTAACACTGCTCACTGAGGTCTAACAGTCTAAAATAGCCCTGGATATTGCTACTTTATCCCTCCGTGAAGGAGATGAGGTTCACTAACACCATACTTGAAACTCCCCTTTGACAGCTTTGGTAAAGCACAGATTTAATGAGCCCCAAAAACCAAGGACTACTCCACTCACCTCTGACTAACCCAAGCTGCTCGCATTTACTGCCTGTTGGTGCTTCTAGCCCTTGGTTGGGATATCTGGAGAAAAAGGCTTCAATCTTCCTTTAATTCTTCTTTCTCACTCTTTCTCTTCCTTCTCCCACATCCTAGTTGGGCACTGCCAATCCTTAAGAAAGCCACTGCATCCTCGTGGAACCTCCAGGCAGCAGCCCCCTTCACCACCACACTCTTCCTCCCCTCCATGCTGTTAGCAGGTCAAGTCTGCATCCAGATTTACCAGGCACCCAAAGGTGCAAGCAGAGCTTCTGAGCTTTATTACCATGACACTGCCAAGCAACAGGTATCTCCTGACACAAACAAAAAAAGATGTTCCCTAGTCTCAGCCCCAGGCTCCTGAAAGCCAAGCGGTGACGCTCATGTTAAGAGCATCATTGAGGCAATGCCTTTGCCACAACAAGCATTCTTGTGCTATAACATAGTGTGTAGAAAGCCCATAGCTTTAAAATAAAACCCATGAAACTAAAAGCAAACCATTAATATCTCCTCTTGTTTTAGCAGCAGGTTAAGCACCTCACTGACCCAGAGATTTCAACCAGCACATTGTTAGGTTTTTTTCTTATTACCAGCTATAACCCTGTAAATATGACACCACTGCTCACCCTCCTGGCAAGTCTCAGGTGGCAGTGTGTGCTCCCCTGCACTTTTGTAAAAGCTCCTCTACACAACTTCCCTCAACTTCAGCCCAGTTCCATTTTCTTACATTGCTGAAACCCATTTTTTTAAGTTGAGAAATCACAAGCATTTTATCCGTTAGCATTGCGTCTTCCAGTCATCCCGTGTGCAATACTCTGACTCCAAAAGTGGTTTCTTTCCACAGCTTCGAGTTAATTTCTCCACATCAGAGGGTGAAAAAGAGTCACACGCACATTTCTCCACTGTAGCAGACAGCCAAGAGAAAACTCATTTTTTTGAGCCTCATGCTCCACACCTCTGCATCAGGCACCCAGGCAGCTGTACTGCGCTCCCTGCGTACTTTTCCACTAGGCAGACGATGCTAGATTCAGATGTCCATACCCCAACTGCTTGAGAAGCACCCGCAGTCTCTCAGTTAAGCCACACTTTCCAACGCTGCCTTGCAAAAAAAAAAGAAAAAGAGACAGATCGCGCCAGGAACTGCACTGAAGACATGATTTCCACTTGTAGCGGCGGTGTGCTCCTCCAGATTCAGCTCTGTTAGGATTTGCTTTAGGACACACTGCCCACAAGACCCGAGGCAGAAGCTGCAGCTTCAG
>NW_009697291.1:0-317 GCF_000703405.1 Apaloderma vittatum | reverse complement strand
AACCCCCCCTTCCAAGACTAGTTCAGATACACGACTGCCACAAGCGTTCATTTGCGAGTCATCAGCTCAAAAACTCGCGTTACAGTCTTCGCACCCGTAAAGAGCTACCAAGACGGACGACTCGGGTCCGGGAGAGCGATTTATGTACTTCTGGGGCGGGGGGAGGCAGCTGCCTTCACACCTAGCGTCACCCACACGGAGCGGGGACGGGACAGGACACACCGTCTGCCTTACGCTAACTACACAACAAATAAAAATTAATAAAAATGAAGCAGTGAGCCGGGTAAATCTCTTATTCAAGCACGTCCTGCTGAGCA
>NW_009697290.1:11680-42579 GCF_000703405.1 Apaloderma vittatum | reverse complement strand
AGGGGAGACCTTATCACTTTCTACAACTACCCGAAAGGAGGTTGTAGTGATGTGGGTGTTGGTCTCTTCTCCGAAGAAACAAGTGATAAGACAAGAGGAAATGGCCTCAAGTTCTACCAGGAAGGGAAGGTTTAGGTTAGACGTTATGAAAAACTTCTACACTGAAAGGGTCATCAAAGATCAGAACAGGCTGCCCAGGAAAGTGATTAACTTGCCCTCCTTGGGTGTGTTTGAAAGCCATCTAGCTGGTGGTGCTCAGGGTCATGGCTTAGAAGTGGGCCTGGTAGAGTTAGATAATCATTGGATTTGATGATCTTAAAGGTCGTCTCCTAGCAAAATGATTCTATCATTCTATGAATTTCTCCTCTACTTTAGAATCAGTCATTTCACTAAATCTGTCTCAAGACTGTGTTTTTAATCTACCTCAGGGCATAGTTATACTCCTCTTTGATGTTAATGTTAATCACAGAATGTCAGGGGTTGGAAGGAACCTCTGAAGACCCTGCAGCCCAACCCCCCTGCCAGAGCAGGATCACCTACAGTAGGTCACACAGGAACAAGTCCAGGTGCGTTTTGAATGTCTCCAGAAATGGAGGCTCCACAACTGGGCAGCCTGTGCCAGTGCTCAGTTACCCTCACAGTAAAGAATTATATTCTCATGTTTAGGATGAACCTCCTGTTTTGCAGTTTGTGACCATTTTGCCTTCTTCTCTTGGACGCTAGTGAGAAGAGTCCAGCCCCATCTTCCTGACATCTGCTCTTTAAATGAGACATCCCTCAGCCTCCTCTTCTCTAGGCTAAACAGACCCAGCTCTCTCAGCCTTTCCTTGTGTGGAAGATGCTCCAGTGCCCTCATCATCTTAGTGGCTCTGTGCTGGACTCCTTCCAGTAGTTCCTTGTCCTTCTTGAACTGAGGAGCCCAGAACTGGACACACTACTCTAGATGAAGCCTCACCAGGGCAGAGTAGAGGAGGAGGAGAACCTTCCTTGACCTTCTGGCCACACTTGTCTTAATACACCCCTGGATGCCATTGGCCTTCTTGGCCACAGGAGCATATTGCTGGCTCATGGTCAGCCTATTGTCTACCAGGACTCCCAGGTCCTTTTCTCAGGAGCTACTCTCTAACAGGTCAGCCCCCAGCCTTTACCGATCCATGGGGTTGTTATTCCCCGGATGCAGTACTCTACACTTGCACTTACTGAATTTCATTAGGTTTCTACGTGCCCAGCTCTCCAGCCTGTCTAGGTCATGCTGGATGGCAGCACAGCCTTCTGGCATGTCAACCACTCGTCCCAGTTTTGTATCATCAGGAAACCTGCTGAGGGTACCCTCTATCCCTTCATCCAGGTCATTGGTGAATATATTTATTGAACAGGACTGGACCTAGTACTGACACCTGGCGGACACCACTAACCACAGGCCTCCAACTAGACTGTGCCCCACTGACCACAACTCCCTGATTTCCGTCCTTCTGCCAGTTCCCAATCCGCCTCACTGTCCAATCATCCAACCCACACTTCTTAAGCTTGGCTGTGAGGATGCCTTGGGAGACAGTGTCAAAAATCTATGTAATGTAAGGCAGACTCCTTCCACCCACTGCGGTGCTGGCACGACTATGTGAGATGTACTGAGGTCAACTGCCTATTCAAGCACAATATTTATATTGTGTGGTTTGTAGTCTTCAGCTTTGTTCTGTAGCTTTGGTCACTCTCATTGATTTTTTAAGAGGAAGTTAAAAAAAAAACAACAATGGGCAGCAAAACACCACTCATCTGGTCATCCCTGTAAACTTAGGCAGGCACTTGTTTTGACTGTCTGTTATCAGGGTTAGGCATTAGCAATATGACTTCACAAACATTTTGTTTAGGTCCATCTATTCCACAGTATCACAATAAACTTGATCTGTGTGGAAATCTTCAGCTGAAAGGAGTGGTCCTGCTCTTTTTCTCCCTTCCCAACCCTAAGAGCGTTTGTGCATCCTTACATGGTTGCGTGTGATCGATCAGATCATTTTGTAGGTGATCCCTTTTTTCTCTGTGAAAAAACAACAGGCGAGTTTATGTTGCTTTGAACTCACTTGTGGAGTTTGTGTATCTGGTTCAAGAAAGGAAACATGAATGTGTTGTTGGTAGTAGGGGAGAGAAGTATGCCCTTTGACACTAGCTCATTTTTGGGCTGGATTAAGCATTTTGCAAGATTGCTTTTCCAAAACTTCTTTAAAGGAGAAAAAGAGTTAAGCTCTCCATAGCCTGCCATTTCATTTATTTAGCATATATGTTTAAGAAGGATGCAAAGGAGGTTCTTATCTGCACTCCCTTAAATATTGTTGTAATATTTAAACTTAATGCATGTATTTGCAGAGCCTTGAACACTTTGAACACTGTAAAATATTTATAGTGTAGCTTGAGATAAAGTGTCTTATTAGGTTTCTAAGTTTTTAAGTTAGCATTTCTTTTAATACTTTGTTCCTTGAAAGTCACTATCACAAAGTGGAACAAAATGGCCAAGAAATGGAAGTAAAACCAGTTAGAAATTAATTGTCAAAAGATGCAAAATATATACATGAAGACATTCTGTGTTTGGAGAATTATGTTATAAATTAGTATTCTATGGAAAAAAACACACTACACTGTACGATCAGCATATAAAAAATAGTTCAGTTCTCTCAAAAAGGAAGTTATTTTAAACCATTCTATGATTCTATTATTATGTTTGAGTTGGAAGGGACCTTAAAGATCACCTAGTTCCAACCCCCCTGTCATGGGCAGGGACACCTCCCACTAGACCAGGTTGCTCAAAGTCCCATCCAGCCTGGCCTTGGACATTTCAGTAGTCACACTGCAGTGGTATGTGTTGTTCTGCAGATCTTGTCCTCTAACTCAAAAAGAAAGAGAAAAAAGTAGAAGTAGGAAGTACATTATAAAAGAGTATGTATGCAGTTTTTCATTTCTTAGAATAATTTATTTGCTGTCTTTCCAGCTACTGCCTTAGGACTGAACTTACTCAGAGCATTATAAGTCTCTACCTGTGTTGGGTAAATGAAAAGTTAGAATGTTGAACAGTATTCAATATGGTTTCTGATCTTCTGTAAGCACGTGTAATTTTTCTGTGCAGGTAATTTCATTGCAATCAGTTAACACACTTGCATGAGAGAGTGTGTACCCACACACACATGTATCCACACTTCTTTCTGAAGTGGCTGGACATTGATAAGCTTCCTTTTCCAGTCACTGATGTAATCGCCGGTGGTCCTTGGACATTCCTGTAAGTGGCTGGTATGTCTTGCACAATAAGCTAATGTTAATCAGGTTACTGTGTAATACTGCACTGAGCTTAGCTACTTTTGGATGGATACTCTAGGTACAATTTAAAATCAACAGCAATGTTTGACTTGCTAAAAATATATCTGAGTTTTAACTTCTTTTGAAAATGTCTCTTTTTTTTGGTATGGGTTGAATGATTTGTGCTTTTCTGCCTTCCTAATGCATTTTCAAGTAATTTAAGTTTACCCTAAATTGTCTTTTTGTTATTTTGACAGGTAAATATTGGAAAAATGGATTCTCCCATTGAGAAATGGAACCTAATAATTGGCAATTTGGCCTTAAAACAGGTATATATAGTGGACTTATCTGGTTGACTCTTGTTAAGTGAGCTAATTTATCGAAAAGTCTGT
The DNA here is from genome assembly GCF_000703405.1 of Apaloderma vittatum. Classification (NCBI taxonomy): domain Eukaryota; kingdom Metazoa; phylum Chordata; class Aves; order Trogoniformes; family Trogonidae; genus Apaloderma; species Apaloderma vittatum. The sequence continues at coordinate 38,905 of NW_009697290.1, read as the reverse complement.
CAGAAACATGGTTAATTATGGAGATGGACAGTGTTAATGGGAAACTTGTTATACACTGGCTCATATTTATTATACAAAGTTTGCATGACTGATTTTTTTTGATCAGTGTAGTTCTTTAAGTCAATATGGGCTTGTATTTATCAGAAGAAGAGGTAAAGTATCCTTTGTGTCTGTACGAAAGGTTTTTTTTTTTTAATTTTTCTGAGAGAGGATCTGAGGATGATTAGAGAAAAATTTTTGATTTGGCAAAGCCTTTTAAATTTGACCTCTCAAATGTTTTCATTTGTATTTGCATTGGATTCAATGTTTAAAGGAAGTAGGTAATGGAGCTTTTTGGATAATAAACAATATTTTAAATAGGTTCATCATTTAAGAAAAGGAGTGTTTGTTCTCCAAAGAAACTATTACTTAAGATTAAGAACTGCTTCATATTCATATAGTACAATATTCACAAAAAGCAGGTGAAGTATTTATGCTGTTTTAAGTGGCTTAGGAGCCTCTTTAGGCATTTCAGCTTTGGCTCCTGGTAAATCCTCAGCTGTTTTCCCTGATTTTGCTTTTGTAACCCTCGAGTCTCTGACATGCTGGTAAAGCCTTTTCTGCTGGTGTAAGATTTTTCTTCTTGATTGTGCAGGGTTATCATAATGTCTACAAAATGAATAAGCATGCTTCCTTTACACCTTGCAAATAAATGTAGACAGGAGGAAAGAATATCAGAAAATCATTCTGCAGTCCTCTTAAGTCTATCAATTATTTTAAGAATTGTTCACCTTTTTCTCTTCCAGGTTCAGGCAACAGTAGTTGGTTTTCTGGCAGCAGTTGCAGCAGTTATATTGGGCTGGATTCCAGAGGGCAAATACCGTTTTGATCATTCAGTCCTTCTCTGTTCTAGCAGCGTAGCAACTGCTTTCATAGCATCTCTTTTACAAGGTAAAAAAAAGTATACTTGTTACAGTTATTTAGTTTTCTGTGGATGCTGAATGTACATTACGCTGATATTCCTTCAAAGTTTAAATCCACTAAGGTATAATACAGCTGAAACACAGCTGAGGATAGCATGCCCTTTTGCAGTGTCCATATAGGCCTGTGGATTGCATTTCTCTCCTGTCATGTCCTTCGAAAAACAAATTGATCTCCTGAACAGATCTAAACCCGAAAAGTTTGGGGGTTCTTACCTAATATAATGGAGAACTTTTCTCCCCTGCTTTTGATATTTATTAATGTATGAAATACATTCTTAGTGCTAAACAGGTAAAACTTAATTTGTAATTAAGCTCAAGTGAGCTCATATGTTAGCTCAGCTGGATCTGACCTTCCTGGTTACCCTGCTGCTCAGCCACTTAGCTTTTGCGCCGCTTTGTGTCTGAACTGAACAAACTGGCTCGTTACATGAAGGGTTTGGACCAAGTTCAAGTCTCCCTCTCCAAACAGTGCCAATGCCTGTCTGGAGCCATATGGTGTGATGAATTTAATCTTCTCTTCCCAATTGTCAGGAAACATTTAACAATACAATACTGTACCTAATCATAGAATCATAGAACGTTTGGGGACATGAAGGAGGAGAGAAGTACCTCTACTTGCGACGTATTCTTAATGAAAATACATAGTCAGTAGTCTTAATAATAGTAAGTCAAGTAAAATGTTTAACTTCCTTTTTTCACTAAGTTTACTTACTTAGGTAAAAATTACAAAATTGTTAAAGTTTTATGTGGAATTAAGAGCACATTAATTTTTTTTTACTGACTAAAAAACCATTGAGTTTGATCATATGCAGAACTAAGAGCAGCACGAGAACTGGGGAACATAAATGCTTTTTTTCCACTTCTCATGTATAATTTGGACTTGAAGAGAAGCTTTGGCTGTTATCTGGTGATGAGCCAGCACAGGAAATTATTTTCTAAGCTTCATCCTCCCACATGTGAAACAGGTGCTTTTGAAATATTGTGATCCTACAGGATCATTTCAGTTCTTTCTTTTGAGAATTTAACGGAGTGTAACTAGGCCATTTCTCTGAAAGTGAACTTCCAGTGTAGCCTACAATGCATAATATTGCTGAAATATATAAAAATTATAATGCTAATTTTTAAAAAAATCTTTAAAATAACATAAAGGGTTATATACACTATTGAAGCTCTTATGTGCATTATATGATGAGAGAGAAATTGCTCAAGTTACGCCAAAGATCATTCTGCAGGGAAATGCCTCTTAAAAAGTCAGTGTTGCTGTTTATAGGGAAAAAAAAGACAGCAGAAACTAAGATCCTCATTTTAAAGTGTTTTAACTGTATAGCAAGTAACATTTTTATATGTTGTCTAGTTTTTAATTTATGATGTAGCTTCTTGACTTTTGATGGTAAGTTCATGACTGGAGGTTATGTAGAATATCAGATGTTGAAGTATTTAATCTTGCGGTTTTTTCAGTCAGATAAAATTAATAGGGTGTAGAAAAAGATACACTGCATATTTTTCTCTTCAGGAAATGGGTGATTTGTAATTTCCATAGTGCTAATTCTAATAATGAGCAAAATTATTCATGGTACAGATAATTATCATTTTTTGTGTGTGTATTCTTACTGTATTTTTTTAATATATAATTAATTTTTACAAATTGCTAAAATTTAAAAATGCAGACATTAGTCAGGTGGGAAGAACAATCACCCTGGGAAAAAAGCACAGACTTATTTATCAAATTCGAAATTGCCTTTATCTTAGAATTTTCTGTTGAGTTACAGCAGTAGATATGGTTACTGTACTGTCTTCTTTGTTGAACCTAGGAATAATAATGGTTGGAGTTATTGTTGGATCCAAGAAGACTGGTATTAATCCCGACAATGTTGCCACTCCTATAGCAGCAAGTTTTGGAGATCTTATCACTCTTGCTATACTAGCTTGGATAAGTCAGGGTCTTTACACTTGCCTTGGTAAGTCTGTTTTTAAGTCTGCATGTCTTCCTAGGAACCTTTTTTGGACTAGGCAGTGGTGGGGAGCCAGGGAGGGAGAGATTTAGAAAACATTTTAGTTTGACTGACTTTTTTGTCAACGTTTATGCCACTGAATGGTAAATCTTGGGTTGCAGCATTACACCATGATCGTTTTTTAAGACAATACAAATCACTAACCACAATCTTGGCACAACCTACTACTATCTGAAAAACTTTCACAGTATCACAGTCAATCTACATGTAGATTAGAAACTCTAGTTGCTGAATTTAGTCTGCATTCTTGGGAGGGAGGGAAACTATTTTCATCCAAGTTTTCCTGAATGCCCACCCCTAAATCAAATATTTGCTTCTCCGAGCCCTTTTGAAGTTTCTCCCCTTGCACTGAAGGGAAGGAGTTGAACTGGGTGCCTTGGTCAGCTGCTGGGAGAGGAGTACTTCTTTGAGAATTTTTTTTGTTAGAGTGTGGTTTTAGACAACATTCAAATATATCTTGAGCTGCAGCTGTGCCCAGAAACCAAAATAACAATAATTTAAGTACTTTGAGTAACATTAGCGAGTCTACAAGTATCTATTTGAAGAAGTGCTTTGTGATTGCTATGATTTTAAGTGATTTATGCAGACTATTGTGAGTTTCCTTCTAATTCCTTCCAAGTACTTTCCAGCTCCATTGCAATACCTCCTTGTTTCCTCATCTTCCCTGCTCCAGCTTCCAATACCAGTTTCCTCAGCGATTTCCTATCTCTTGTTTCCCTCCCGGTGTGACACTTCCACGTCTCCCTCCTGTTCCGTGCGCCTGGGCTTGATTTTACCAGCGTTTCCATCTGCTTTTCACTAAATGAAACAGTCGCTTCCAGCTTCTCCCAATAATGGCCTTCCTCTCCTCTGTTCTCTTTGTGGTGTTATGTGATATAAACTGGCTGACCGTATTCCAACGTAGCTATTTTTGCTACAGCTTTCTTCGGAACAGCAGTTCTGCCATGAGAGACGAAAACACGTATAACCCCTCTGAATAGTGAAGCAGCAATGGAGAGGTCTTTGCTGACTGCTGACCTCAGAGGGCAATGATCTAATCCTGCTTTGTGCATGAATTCTGTCTGGCTTCTTGGTGACAGTTTTTTACTGTTTATAACTTTCCCACTAATAGCTGTGAACAGGTGAATTACACATAAACAGCTCCAAACTATGTTTCTTATTAATGACTTTTTTCCTCCAGTCTGCAATTCTTCTCTTCTACTAGTTATTTGCATGTTTCTATAGCTCTTTTGAAACTGTTTTTCTGATTTCTAGAACCTCTACCATCTAAATTCTACTCTCTTAAAGGAGCGGACTACTGAAGAAAGTTCATCATCACAATGTCTGCTAAAAATGAATGTGCTTTTAGTTATTATTAGAAGCATGCCTGGATAGTAGCTGATGGAATGAAGTGCTTGATTGTCACAGAAGAGAATGGAAAATGAGAATGAGTGACTAAAAAAATCAGTCTTTTTCCTCCTGTTTCTTCATTTCCTCCATGAAGAAATAAAAAGTGTGAAAAAATGTCCTCACAGGAGGAGAAAAATGTTCAGAATAATGTTTAAAGTTAAATTATTACTGCAGCTGACTCCTTCTGTAGAAACTAGTTAAAGTCTCTGGTGTTTAAAAGCCATAATTGTAGACAATTATAGTATACCATAGGCCAAATTTTGTGTTGTCCATAAGAGGTTTGCGAGACACGTTGATATCACCACATATATTCTTTACATCTATGCTCACTTTTCAAGCCTTTTTATGTAAGAATTTGGGCTGTTTTGTGTAACAGCATCAGTGAGAAATGCTATTTAGTAAGACTCAAGCTACCTTGGTGTGACTTGCCATTTTGTTTCTTAGTTTTCAACCAATGATTTTATGTTTTCAGTGTTTGATTTTTCATGTTTGGAAAGTGTTGACATGATATCAGCTTAAATGTATCAGCCATTATTAATATTTTCTTTGTTTTTCTTAAACTTATATTGTTTTGTTTATTTCACAACTATATTTACATACTTTATATTATATTCTCATAAAGTAACCTATTTCTAAAATACATCATTTAAATACTTCTTTTAAGGAAGTTGATAGACTTACAGTGAAAAGAAGATTGGTACAGATTTTTTTAGAATCATAGAATGGCCTAGGCTGGAAGGGACCTTAGAGATCATCTAGTCCAATCTCCCTGTCATGGGCAGGGACGCCACCTCTCGACTAGACCAGGCAACACGTGGGGACCGAGTAGGTATCGAACCTGCAACCTTGGTGTTGTCATTCTTGTCAGCACCACACTCAACCCGCTGAGCTAACTGGCTCTCTTTCTTTTGTCTTTTCTCCTGATGAGAAAAACAGAGAGGAAGCCTCTACTCATGAAATTTGGTGTCTCTAGCCAATGCTAGTGCCGGTGATTTTGTTTCCTAAATCTTTTCCCTCCAAATATTAGTTTCTTATGTATTTGCATTGTAATGTTCTCTATATAACTGCCTATATGACTCAAAGATCGTAAATCATTAGTACTGAGTCTTAATCTTTTTAACAGCTCCCTCTACTCCTTTCCTTTTTTTTTTTCAATTGTAACCACAGGCAAAACTTAGGTAATGTGCTAAATAAGCAATGTGTAAATAAGCAACGTGTATTATTTTGTGACTATATCTAGTACTGCTTCTTATGCTCTATATAAACTACAGATCATATCTTTTTAAAAGGAGTAACTACTACTAATATTTCAGTTTTTCCTAAAACATGCCTTGTGGTTTGGAGTTTTTTTAATCTAAAAAAAAAAAACAGACAAAAAGTACTCAACCCCCGAAAGAAGATGGGGAAAGAAACTTGGCTTTCTTCCTTTCACGCATTTCCAGAAATTTACATCTCTACTTACAGCTGGCCTGATGTAACTCAGAGGAATAAAAAAAGAAGTGGGACCAGTTTGAAGGGGGGCCTTTGCTACTTTTACAGTGTCACAGCCACTCACATTTTAGACCACTACTGCAGTTGAAAAGCAGATCCAACAAGTGTGTAGGGGGAAGGATTAGTGTGCTCAAGTAAGTTTCTGAGAGTTACTCTGTTTTCTTCCTATGTGCTCTTCCTGAAATATTTCTCTTGTGGTGATACATGTAATTATCCAGTTACCGCTAAAATAACTGCTTCTGCTCTTTACGTTTTTGTTCAGTGTCTTTGTATTTCTTTCTCTTATGAAACAGAGAGTCTTTCTAAAGTAAGAGCACGCCACAAAGCCCTTGGAAATGCATTTTTTCCAAGATGCATGTATTTGCACCATGAAATAGGAACAAGGAATAAAAGCATGGAGTAGCTTCAGCTCAGGAGAGGTATAAAATGGTTAAGAAGCAGGCTAAAAAAAAAAAAGTTAAAGAAGCTTTTTACATGATACATGATTGGGATGTGGAACTTACTGCCATGGTGTATTAAGAGGACCAAAGTGATATCAGAAAACTCTTCGGATAAATTAATCAGAGAGGAATCCATTGAGGAGTACTGAACAGACAGATGCAGACAGAAACTTGAGTGATGAAGTCCTTGAGGCAAGCAACAGCAGAAGCTGTCAGATCACACTGAAAGAAGTATCGCTCTAAACTTGTCCATTTCTTTCTTTCTTTCCACAAGCTGTTGACTGTAGTCAGACATGGATTATCGACTAGATAAGACCTTTGGCCTTACGCAGCACAAATGTTCTTAGTTCTTTTTGTTGTTTCCTTGCTTTCTCAATGCTAGAATAACAAGCACAATGGGAATGGTCTACAGAAACCCACAGGTTATGGGCTAGGAATGAAGAAGGTGGGATTCACCTCTAAAATATGTTCTGAATTAACTGTTTTTCCCTATGATTCATTATCCTAACTATGCAAATGTACTGAAACAAAGGGTAAGTTTCTGACTCCTTTCTGCAGTGGAAGAGTTGTTTTCATAGTGAGACTGGAAGGGGGGAAATTATTTATGTAAAAATTTTCTGCTTGTCTCTAGCCTAGCTATACACACTTGTTCCCAGCCTTTGGTTTGAGAGGATGCTTCACGACCTACCCAGAAGAGGCAGAGGACAAGACTGTAACATTCTTATCTAGGCTAGGGCCAAATCAAACGTCTTGGTTGGCCACTATCATATATATAGTTTCTTACAAATTCATCTGAATGCTTTAAAAATAATGGCAAAGCTATCAAACGCGGAATTTAAATAGTACAAGGTTAACAGTTCTTTCTATCTTAACAACTCCCTCAAAGGAGCTGTGCCTGTGAATGCTTGTTCAGTAGCTGGGAGAGCACTAGAGGGCTCCCCAGGACCGCTGCTGGGCCCCGGCTCCTGTTCCCCCAGCACAACGAGGGGAGAGTTCTGGAGTAGGAATCACAGAATCACAGAATTATTGAGGCTGGAAAAGACCTCTGAGATCACCAAGTCCAGCCTATGACCCAACACCACCACATCGGCCAGACCACGGCACTAAGTGCCACATCCAGCCTCTCCTTGAACACCTCTAGGGACGGTGACTCCACCACTTCCCTGGGCAGTGCATCCCAATGCCTGAGCACCCTCTCCTTGAAGAAGTGAGATCCAACCTAAACCTTCCCTGACACAGTTTCAGGCCGTGCCCTCTCATCCTGTCACCAGTTGCCCGGGAGAAGAACCTGAACATTAATGTACCAGGAAGATCTGGTACATTAAATGGGGAGATCTGTGTTGCTCCTCATTTGATTCAGATCATAAAGACTGAAAACTTCATTCAAAACTTTCCTTTTTTTTCCCCTTACAGAACGTCAGTTAAACATATGCATTTATCTCTTGTGCATGTTGGATCCGAGTTGGGAAGACAAAGCATGTCAGTAACGTTAACAGTGTCAGATACCTCCCAGTTGCTTTGAAGTAGTGTATTTCCAATTTACCTCTGATTCTTTATAATTCTTGGGCTGTATTCTTAGACTAGCTCTCCAAGCTTGGAGACTAGTGCAGATAGTTAAATACTCTCCCTTTTTTTCATGAATGCATTCTAATGAGATCTTTAGCTGTTATTGGGCTTAAAAAAGAAATTATTGTAAAAGGCATATCTTTTTGAACTTTAATTTCCTTTCCTGTGTTGGTAGAAGTCCTGTAATAAAGAGTACAGTGGGCTCATTGTTGATGTACAAGTGAAAGAATTTCAAAATCTAGTGATCAATTAGGGTAATGCTTGCCTTTGTGTCTGTATTTTGTGTTCAATGTTTGCAAGAGAGGACCTTTGCTGACCAGCAGACTTTACTATTTAATGAAATTGGTAACTTCTCCAAAAATGTGGTAAAGACTTGGAACTCATTTTGTGCCCTTTTATATTTTACTAAACTACATTAGAGCTGTTCTCTCATTCTGACCTTTAAATCAGCCGTTGGGCGTCTGGTACCTGCTAATGCCTCACCTTGGTTCCATATCAGAGGAACAGACAGAGAGGGAGAAAGAAAAAGTAACAAGGATACAGTATGATTTATGTCTTGGGAAGAAAAAAGAGGAAAAAAAAAGCAGGAGGCAAAAAGGGGAGAGGTTTCAAAATTTTAAATAAATAGCTGTAGAATTAATGATGTCTTTCCATGTGACCAATTCTGGGGCACACAGGGATCTTCCTTCATTGCAGGTGGAGGGAAGGATGTATTTGCCAGGGCAATAAGTAGTTCCAGAACTTTGCATCAGTACATATTTGTCTTTTTTATTAAGTTTGATAAAACAAAACTATAGTTACGAAATAAAGGAATCATGTATTGTCTGTACTCTTCTGAGTAAGAACTCTGCGTTAGGCCCACCTCTTAGTTCACAGAAAGAGGAAAAACAGGGAAAAAGAGGCACCACAAGGGAAGGAGATAATATACTGTAGCACAGTTAGATAGGAAAAGGAAAAAAATAATTTTGAGCCTTTTCTCATGCTCATTCTAATGGATTTCAACTTTTAGCTTGCCCAGTAAACAGTTATTTTAGTATGCTGGCTCTGCTGCAGAGGTTGTTAGCAGCCAATGCAGAAGGATAGTAACTTCCAAAAACTCTATAGCAGTTCTTCCAGGACTAATTTTAGCTCCACCAAGATAACATCAAAGTAGCAATTGCTTGAATTTGCAGCCTTCGTAATAAGCCATAATACATGGGTGAGAATACTTTTTTAGATACTAAATATTCTTCTTTGGTAAAGTGTTTGTGTGTTCTACATTAACTACTTCAGCCTGTTAATTTAAAATATATTTTGCATTAAGACTTGTCCAAATTCTGGAACTTTAGACAAAATGTAATTATCCCAAAATACATGACCACATTTATCATAAAGCTAAGTATATGTAGAAGTACAATGTTTGCATAGTGTTTATATGTATATATTTGTCATTAGCATAAATTTTCCATTATTTACCAAACTGTTGAATTAGGAAGTCTTGAACTACTGTAATAGTTTGTGTGTGGATGGGACTGTAAATCCAACTAATCTGAAAAAAAATGGTTTTCTTTCTGTGGAGGCAGCTGTTTGCCCTAGAAGCTCAGATTTACGATTCTACCCACTGGTGTTTGCAGTTGTGTTTCTATGTAATTAATTGTGGCTCTGGATTTTCAAACTCAGACTGGTTATAGAACAACTGACTACTGATATAAATGTCTCAGTATTACACATTGTGGTTGCATCAGTTAGATATGCTATTTCTGGAAAGATTACTCTATTTGTGCTTTGGAAAGGAGGAGGTGTAAATATTCTATGTATCTGTGTGTAAACAAAACACATTTTCAATCTACTCAGTTTCTTCTTCTTCTTTTGTAGATATGTTACAAAATAATGCTCAACATTCCACATCTTTATTGCATTTTATGGTAAAGCATCATACAAAAATCCACTTCAGAATTCCTTCTTTATACACATAGTTCTGTCCTTGAGAACATGGGAGGCGGTGATCACAGACAGCAGATATTAACCGTATTGTTTAGTGCAGTATTTGAAACTTCTGTAGCGATAAAGACTATTAAAATTCCTCAGTTGCATGATGTAGCTTGTAATGTATTTTAGAGTTCCAAATCAGAAAAAAAATGTATAAGGATGTCTTGAAAGTAATACAGGTTTGTTTGTTTTTCTGTATTATTATTTTAGAGACATATTACTATGTATCTCCTTTGGTTGGTGCCTTTTTTTTGGCTCTGACTCCGATGGGGATTGTCATAGCTGCCAAACACCCAGCTACCAGAACTGTTCTCCATTCAGGATGGGAGCCTGTTATAACTGCCATGATTATAAGCAGGTAAGTCTATTTGCCTTGCTTTGTCTTGATACGATAGTCATCCTGGTTTTCTTTATTTCTTACTTTACACCTGATCGTACTTGAAAAAAAAACACATTTAAGGAGCCTCTAGAACGCAGAGTGTGAATAAACTTTAATATTCCCAACGTGTGGAAGTTGCAAAGTCAAGCGGCAGGTGGGAATGAGTGGGGGAGCCGGCAGTAGCCTGTTCCAGTGACTGAGCAGAAGTGCACCCTATGAAGTGAAGGAAATGGTGAGCTCTTCTGTCTGCTGCTGCTTCCAATCAAGATCATACACTGATCTAAGAGATTATTTAATCCAAGGAAAGTCATGGATCTTAAAAGTGGAGTGATTGGCTGAAATGCTATTGGCCTTTGTTATGCAAGAAGTCGATTTTATTATCTAAATAACTGCAGCGGTGTTAGTCTGTAGCTGAGAACAAGGCAATGAGGTGGAGGGAGAGATGAGAAGAAAATTGTAGCTTGAAGATGTTCTAGGACAGATTGCTAAAATAGTTTTTAGATACTCATTACTGTGTCTGCTTGCCTTATTCTAAGCACTGTACTTTGTTTTTCAGTATTGGTGGCCTTATTCTGGACACAACTGTATCTGATCCTAATTTGGTTGGAATTGTTGTTTATACCCCAGTAATTAATGGTAAGACTATGACAGGTTTGCGTGCTTCTGTATATCAATTGATATGCCTTGGTTTGAGAAAAGTTTTATTGCAGTAATTTTTTGTTATGCTAATTAGCATCTTGTATACTAATTTCAGCTTTTGATTTTGGTGTCAACAGTTGTTTATATGAACACCGAAGGAGTGCTTCCTGATCTTAGTTACTAGAACCTTTAAACCATGACAAGGAATGTGAGAAATAGGAGCCTAAAGTAGGCATTAAGAAACTGAAAGTGTAAATATTGTAATGTATTCAAATATTAAATGATCAGATATTATATCAAAATGGTTATGGCTGAGGAAAATGTAGATAAAATATAATTTCAAAGTATTTTCTTATGAACATTCAAGGACATTTTCAAAACAGTAATTTACTATTTACATGTAATGTACATAGAGGTAGAGAACTAACAGGGCTGCTACAGACAAATAAGCAGATTTCTCAAGAAAAATATATGTTGTTTCCCATGCTTGGTATGCATTTTTCCAGATGTGTAAGAATCTATTTGTGAAAATTTAGTCCTTCAGTTAAGTGTTCTGTCATATGATTACAGCAAGGCAAATTTTGTAAGAACAGTTAATAGCCTATTAGAATGATGCAGTTTGAAAATGCTTTTTTTTCCACGGCAGTGTTACAGGGTTGATACATATTTAGTTTGCAATAATTATAAACACCAGATATGTTCCCACTGTATTGCTGCCCTGCTGTTCTTTTCCCCTTTTGCATTACTCACTTTGATTTCTTACATTGTTTTGCACTCTTATGTATTTTTTTATTTTTTAAACCATTTTTCCAATTGCCAAGACAATTCTGACTTCTAATTTTTGGCTTACAAAGTGCTTTTGACTTAACTTGGCCATTGCAAATTCCATATAGATACAATCTATTGTGTTTTCTAAGATATCAGTTAAATTAATGATGACCCCTTGTTTTGCACCTAGATAATAAAATGTTAATGTAGACACTGAGTTTTAGTTTTGAACCACTTTGTCCTGATATAATTAATTTTCCAGAATTTGCTAATGGAAATGTAGCATGGAATAGCACCAAAACATTTTGATAAGCCTAACTGCATTGGAGAGTTAGCTCTTCAGTTAGAGGAGGAAATTGTATTGTTTCGATGGAAGCACGTTCCTGACAAATTCACATTAGTTCTTGTTTTACAGCTTTCATATCTTCTAGATGCTTAAATTGGAGTTTTTTATAATTTGCTTTAATATATAAATTTCACTGATATACAGATTCCCTGGATCATCGATTTTGGTCTTTTTAAAAGATAAATTTTCTGTTTTCCCCATTACAGCCCTCTGGTATTCTCTAACCTCTGAGATAATCAGTTTTCAAAAATGAACACTGATAGTTCATCTAGCTCTCTAAGGATGCACTAAATTTAGCTTACCCTGAGGCACTAATACATACTAGTTTGTGATCAGATTATCACCATTTTTATGAAGGCAATAGACAAAAGGAACTGAGTATTTCAGTCCTCCATAGAGCATGTTGCTAGTTCTTCTCCCTTTAAGTTCTACTTTTCCCTTCTTCTTACTTTTAATATGAAACCTTTCTGTGTTGCCACTTGTGTTCCTTGCTAACTGTAAATTAATTTTTACACTCAGCCTTTATACGTCCTTGCCTGTGCCTAGCCTTTGTATTAATTCAAAATAACAAGTACTTGCATCTGCCTTTTGTGTGTTTCTGGTTTTGATTTCCAGATACCTAAAGAGCAAGGCAGACACGTTGATCTTCAACTATTTTGTGCTTTACATCTATAACTTTTCTTATAAAAGTCCTTTTTGGTAACAGCCAAACTCCTAAGAGAAGAGTATAACAACGCCAAGGTTGCGGGTTTGATTCCCGTTCGGTCCCCATGTGTTGCCTGATCTAGTCGAGAGGTGGCGTCCCTGGTGGCAGGGAGGCTGGATTAAAATGATCTCTAAGGTCCCTTCCAGCTTAGGCCATTCTGTGATTCTATGATTATGTTTTTGTTTTTAGGCAGGTGTACTCAAAACAGTTCTCTTACCAGTGGTCCTGCTTTCCTAGGTGACATCCCTTGGTTACAAAGGCCAAAAACTGCCTGGAGGTTGTTTCTTACTGTTTCCACTTAAACTTCTATTTCTGCTCCAATACAGTACCAGAACACTTCTGGAATTGCTCTATAGAATTCACTTATTCTATGCATGCTGCCTACAGCGGATACAGATCTCAAGCATATATGCCTTTCTCAAGGCCTTGTGCTCCTACCAGGTGTTGCAATGGCGATGGTCTTTTATCCTGTAGTAGTTATGGACTGTTCTTGTAAGTGGAACTATGCATCCTAGTCAAGGTCATTTTCTTTCACAGAAATTGGCTGTGAAATCTGGATTACCTGCGTGTTTACCTTTTACCTTCTTAACATTTTTAGCTAATGATTGGACTTAAGGAAAAAATTTTAGTTGCTAAGAACTACAGCTTACTATAAACACGTCTCTAGAGAAACAGAGAGCTGTGCCATTTTGGTTTGTATTTTCTTTCATAAGCTTATCAACAGAATTAAGGCAACACGCGATCTTTTTAACTATCTATAGAGAAAAACAACTAGCTAAAAGCTGTATGTAGCCCTGGATGCTTTGCTGACAGGTCAAAAGATCCTTGAAGAGTTAGGCAGGTGGAAGAGAGGAAAAGCTTAGGGCAGGGAGAGAGAGTCCTTCAAGAAAGCAGGGATAGCAAGAGGCATGCTTGTAGCTGTGGCAGTCCCACACTGGTCCTGTGGTGATGATTCCTGTGATGATTGTACCACCCACATTCAAAATGTTGCTTTTTCATAGAAAGTTTTGTATTACTAGACTGTTCGTAGCCTTTGTCATCTGCCCCCTGGACTACTGTGCGGTGCCTAAGAATGTTATTTCCAAGCCTCAGCAGGTGCCTTGCTCTGTTGTCCATCTGGATTCTTCATGCTTAGCTCTTCCTTTTCTTGTTACACGTAAAATAGTCTCCCAACTCTCAAAACTTGAACTTCTTCAGTGACTAGTAAAGGACCATCGATGAGTTGTTTATAATCTATATTTCCAGGACCTCTGTTATTATCCCAGACTTAAACTCTATACTGAAAGAAGAGAAACCTCATACCAAGCTCCATTTTGGAGCTCATAGCAAGGTCCCAACAACAGCCCAAGACTAGAAGTCTTGCGACAGAGGCATAAAGTAAAGCTAGCCTAAGGCTCCTGGCTTGTTACTACCAATAGCAATAATGCTTTTCACAGCACCATTGGGCAACAACAGAAGCACTGAGATTATTCTGGTTTTCCCTCATCTGCAAAGAGCAGAGGGAAGTAATGTGCAAGTGTTGTATGTGCATGTGCTAACCCCCTCAACCCTTAGAATTCTAAGGATAGAGACATTTCTCTTGGGGAAAATACAGAGAAAATCCGTTATGTGTAGAAGTTGCAGAGTGGGCCTGTTTTATGGTGTGCCTCCTGGAAAAGGAAATTGTAGGTAGGTGATTTTTTTTTGGTTGCTCTTAAATTAGCCTCTCTTGGGCTTCATAATTCTGCTGGCACCTTTCGATATTGCTGGTCAGTATAGTAAACTAGGGGTTAGGAAAACTTTCAGTTAAAAAAGCATATCTATTGACACTCATTTGCTGACATAAAAGTTGTGCAAGACCACTTAACAGATGGCTTTTTAAATATTGCTGTTGCAGAAAGCTTTCTTTACCAGTGCTTTCCTGGTCTTGGAATTCTCATTGTAAGCCTAAGTAGTGAAAGGAGCTGAAGGCTTTCACCTCCAAACACTTTTAAGATGCCTTTTCCTTCCTCTTACCTTAAAGTTTATTGCTCCTATGACAATGAAAACCTGAAAGAAACTGGGGAAACCTGAAAGAGATATTGTAAGCTATTGTTTTGGAGTTTTTTTATTTCTGAGGACTGTGTAATTTTGGCCAGGTTTTGAAGCTATCACTGTTGGTTTTTTCAGTGACAATTACCATATCTCAAAGGCTTCCTGTGTGTGCCATTAAGTAGCTTTCAACCAGGTCCTATCTGGATAGTCTGCGTATTATTAAATGTGAGACGAGTTACTTTTTTCACATATGACACACAGCGTGGAGCCATAAATCTTTGGGTTTAAGAAATATTGGTCTGGAATTTGAGCAACCTCAAAGGTTCTTACCCCTATTAACAATAACTGCGAATATTTGCCAAGACTATTAAAATAGTTCCTATGCAGACAGGCATTTATAGTCAGCTTTACTGGTGGTGGCCAGAAGCATTTCACAGCCGTTTTTCCATTTTTCCCATTGAACAAATTTTTTTGAGATGAATAGTTATTTTTAGTTCTGTGGTTGGTTGGGTTAAATTTTAACTCTGCTTTGTAAAATAAATCAATAAATAATTTTGTGGTTTCAGCCATTGTGGTAGTTAGAAACTACTTGAGATTTAGGTGTCTGTGTTTGAGGTACTGAAGGTCTGAATACAGTAAGTCAGCCCAAGCACGGCTGTGCCTCAGTCTAGATACCCAAGCTGATCTTTATGTTTTCTAATGGATGAGATGGTTAAAATTTGCAAATCCTCTTAGAGCATCACAGCATGTTGAAATTGGCTCAGGAATTGCAATTTGCAAGTAACTGAGTTCCTTTTGTGCAGAAAAAAAAGATAATACCTTAGACAATTATATGCTTCTGAACATGCTGCAGAAATGAATTAAGGTGCAGTTACCAGATAGAGCCACTTCCCGCTCCATTTTCCTTGTATGCTTAGACGAAACATTGTGAGATATCTTCTAAGTATTTGCATTTCAGGTGTTACTGCATAATAACCAACATGTTGCTAGACTTTACCCGATTTTTTATGCATCTTGTAGAATGAAGATTCTGCAAATTAATTCTGAAAACACCTGAAAATCAGAAATGCTTTGCATTTCTGAGTAACACAAACCTGTTGTAGTATTTCTTACTCTTTGTCTGTGCATATTATAAAGAGCATTTGATATCTGGAGGCAATAAATGTGGATCAAGGAATATGAGAAACCCATATGAGAAAATTTAACACACAACTTACTGTATGTCTGTTATCTGAGAGATGAAAGTTAAGCTTATGTAATACATTCCCCAAACCATGCCTTTTTTATCTAATAGTAGGATAAATTGAATGACAGACTTTCAACTTTTTCATACATCTTTTGCTGTAAGTTGTTTTGGAAAAAAAAATACCTAGAAACCATTCCTTCTCAAAAAAAAAATTTTTTAATAACTGTGTATTTTAATCTCTTAGAGCATAGTTTTACTGTCAAGTTTCACACAACAGAGTAGGGCTTTGATTGGAAGATAACTGTTGTCTCAGACAGTTGAGCATCTGAAATTTGCCTCTCTAAACATTAGTGTGTCTGTATGTAGTAAAGCAATTTAGCTGGGTAGCAAATTAATTTTTCTGTGTCCTGGATAGGAGGTGATAGTCTCAGAAGGCACCTATATTGTATGAGAACTTTATAGTACAGTCTTTATTTTAGCATGAAAAAAGGAGGAGGATTTTGACTTTGCATGTTTACTTCTTGATGCGTTATTGGGTGATAGTTTTACTACTTTTTAATTGCTAACCTGTACATGAAAATCTGCGTTTTCTTTACTATTATAGATGTATGTTCTGTCTTTTAAGTCTTACTTGTAAATTTTTTAGAAGATTTTGCTAATCGTTAGTTTCTACAACACAATTATTTCAAGAATATTTTGGACAGTCAAGGAACAATTTTTTATTAGGCATAGGAAAGAAATTATTTATAAGTAAAATCAAAGTTAAAATGTAATAATTTGCATGTATGATGTTGTCTCAAAGACTTCTCTTAAAAACCCATCCATATAGGAAAAGCTAATGATTTTCAACTGTTTTCCACCAAATATTTTTAAGTATTAAAAGAAATACTAGAGTAAAAAGGAAGATAAAACACATATGGATGACAAATCAACATAAAAAGGTAGATAGTTAAGCTAGGCTTCTAATCGATTTCATTTGCATAAAATGTGATTTTTTTGAAGTTAATGGTAGAGAGGTCAGGGCAAAAATTGATCTAGAATTTTCTGAAAGATACAACTTTATTCAGAAATTTAGAGCTTTTGGTCACTGTTGTAACTGAGAATCTTTTCCTTCCTTTTCATTTAATTTTTGTAATACAAATGACATCCAAAAATGTTGATTTTGAACTCCAAAAAGACTAATTCACAAAACTGACTTATTTTGTACTCAGGAGCACACAAAAGTGAGAATCTTCTTGCCTTCCTTCTCTTGATAGATTTACAAGAAAAATCAGTTCGGGAATTGCGTGGGCAAACTAGGAGTATGAGAGGAAGAACAGTCCTATTATTCAACTGCATTGTAATTTATACCAGTTCTACCCGTGGAGTACAGCTGGGATACTATGCAACCTAGAGGGTTACATTTGCTGTGAACTTTGGCTTTGGAACAACTTGACTCTGGATGCCTGGCCTTCCTGCAGATAAACTAAAACCCTGAGCAAGGGGCTCCAAACAGTGTCTGACAGATAGTGAACTACCTTGAAAAATCACGGGAAGACAAGTAACTTTTCTGCTCAAGACTCAAAATTTAGAGTCCTTGACTAAGGTTAGATGGATACATCTGTTCCTCAAAAGCAATAAGCAAGTAGTACTTGCTCTGTTAATTTGAAACACAGGTGAAATAGAGGTGGGAGGAAGAGGCAGCATTATTTACCTTTTTATAAAATCATAGAAGCATTTAGGTTGGAAGGGACATTTTTGAGATCTAGTCCAACCCCCTGCTTGAGCAGGGTCCACTAGAGCAGGTTGTCCAGTTCTGTCTCTGGCCCTGTGTTGGACTCACTCCAGTAAGTCCATTTCTTGTACTGGGGAGCTCAGAAATGAACATGATACTCCAGAGGTGTGTGTGCAGGGTCCAGAGGAAGCATCCCCTCTCTTGGCCTGCTGGTGTTGCTTTTCCTAATGCAGCCCATGGTGCTTGGCCATGGAGGTGAGTCAACTTCTTGTCCTCCAGGACTGCCATTTCCTTCTCTGCAGAGGTGCTTTCCATATGGTCAACCCCCAGCCTGTACTAATATATGAGGTTGTTTCTACCCAGATGCAGGACTTTGCATTTCCTTTTGTTGAACTTTGTGAGATTGCTCTCAGCCCAGCTCTTCAGCCTATACGGTACTCTCTGAATGGCAGTACAGTCCTCTGTTTATCAGCCTCTCCTCACAGTTTTCCCTGGAAAACGTTACCCTGTTTATCAAAACATGCGGCATAAGATCCGAGGAAAAAACCAACTCAGTATGTTACACAGCACATTGGATGGCCTCAAACTAATCTGCATCAGCAACACCCATCCAGCTTCACTTATATTCTGTTTTTTTACCTATAATGAGAGTTATGAGACACAGATTTGCTTTGAAGTATTCTTTAAGATGCATTGATGTAAAGTACATTTAATGTGTTTTTCCGAATAGCATGGTTACTTCTATTAATAGAAAAATCCATTTTTCCAGATAATGATTAATAGAATCACGCCTGTAGGCCTATTTGCAAATACATGACATAGTTTTGACTCTATTTTGAATATGATTTTCTGTGCTTGTTAGACAAAAAAGAACTGTGATAATTTTAAGAAGTGTTCTTGCTTAGTCCTTAACTGGCTCAATATAATGACGATTTTTAAATTTTCTTTTAATGTTGTAAGTCAGCATGATGTCCTTCATGCTTTAGCAGACCATGCCTCTTCTGCTATTGATAAAGTAGCACTCCAAAGTTAAACATGTCTGTAAACAGTTAAACAGTTACCAGTTGCAGGATTTTACTCTTGAAAGAAATTATTTTCCTCTGTGTTGTAGTTTGCACGAGAATGAAAAGCTAACAAAGATAGTCTTTATTGTAATTTGCTGTGGTGACTGCAATACTGTTTTTGAGGGGAAAAAATATCCGACTTAAATGTTTCTGGAAACAGTCCTCATATGTTTACAGAGATTTTCATAATATGAGCAGCTACTGAGTACATGACCTTTTCACGCATTCAGAGAAGCTATCAATTTTGTATATTGACGTCTTGTGAACCTGCACAGTTTTATCCATGTTTTGGTTCTTGTAGGGATCTGATTAATCTGATACTGCCGAGATAACTTCACATGCACAGTAAACGCTGTTACAAAACAAACTGAATATCGCTGTACATATTGAAGTGATTCATTCAATGCAAGCACAGCTTTATCCAAGTCATTAATGACTCAGTAACGAAACCTGATTCCGTGCTGTTTTGTATCCCGAGTTTTTAGAGCACCGGGTAGCACTTCCAGCCCCCAGTGTTCCCTGCGGCCATGTGTCCCTGCAAAACTCACTGGTCACAACGTTCTTTTTCTTCTCCCTCTGCTTTCCACAACCTCATTGTTCCTCTTCTGTGTCACTGAACTACTGGCTGAGCAAGAGGCATCATGCCTAGGTCCAAGCAAGATGCTGACTGTCAACTGACATGCTTATGCCTTTAACTGTACAGTTCATATTACTGCTTTTGTCTCAGTGAGGGCACAGGTTCAAGTCTTTATTTATCTATCCGCTGTTTCCTTGTCATTAGCTTATTTAATCATACTTGCCTGGCAGGAAAGAATCTGGAGGCATGTGGTGCTTTGCCCCTGGCTTGAGGCCAGGAGCCCACCAAAGCCACTCTATCACTCCCCCTTCTTAGATGGACAGGGGAGAGGGAAAATATAGCAAGAGGCCTGTGGGTTAGGATAAGAACAGTTTAATACAGTAGAAAAGCAAAGACCGTGTGCGGAAGCAAAGCCAAATAAAGATTATTCTCCACTTCCCATCAGCATGCAATGTCCAACCACTTTCCCAGGAAGCAGGGCTCCAATATGTGTAGCAGTTGTTCCAGAGGACAAACACAAACAGCGAATGCCCCCCCGCTTCCCTCTTCCTTCTCGCTTTTTTATCTGAGCTGACGTCATATGGTATGGAATACCCCTTTGGCCAGTTTGGGTCAGCTGGCCCCCTACTGTTGGAGAAATGTTGGAAAACCACAGCCTTGGTGCTGTGTGAGGACTGCTCAGCAGTAGCCAAAACTCCGGGGTGCTATCAACACCCTTCTAGCTACTACTCCAAAAAACACAGCACTGTGAGAGCTGCTGTGGGAAAATTAACTCCATCTCAGCCTGACCCAATACAGGGGCTGATGGGCAGATGGCTGAACATGAGCTAGCAGGGTGCGGAGATGGCCAAGAAGGCCAACAGCATCCTGGCCTGTATCAAAAACAGCTTCAGTACCATGTTCAGTTTTGGGCACCACAGTGTAAGAAGGATGTTGAGGATCGGGTCTAGAAAAGAGCAACAAAGCTGGTGAGGGGTCTGGAGGACAAATCTTATGAGGAAGTGCTGAGGAAACTGGGGTTGTTTAGCCTGGAGAAAGGGAGGCTCGGGGGATACCTTATTGCTCTCCACAACTCCTTGAAAGGAGGTTGTAGTGAGGTGAGTGTTGCTCTCTTCTCTCAAGTTAGTAGCAATAGGACAAAAGGAAATGGCTTCAGATTACACCAGGGCACGTTTAGATTGCATATTAGGAAAAATTTCTTTACTGAAAGAGTGACGAGGCATTGGAACAGGAAGCCCAGAGAAGTAGTGGAGTCACCATCCCTGAAGATGTTCAAAAACCATGTAGATGTGGCACTTCGGGACATGGTGTAGTAGTCATGGTAGTGTTGGGTAGATAATTGGACTTGATGAACTTAGAGGTCTTTTCCAACCTTAATGATTCTATGATTCTATGACTGGAGGTAGTTAATATCTTTATCCTTTGGTCAGATATGGTTGAAATTGCCCCAAAGGTTCAAAAATAATTAGAGGGAAGAATTGGTAGATGAATGGACAGAACTAAAAGGCAGTGTGATTGCTGCTGTCCATCACCATATGTTGTCGACTGGTTGAGACTGAGCAGATCAATGAATTTTGGAAGTTTTTTCACTTCAGTACACCTGTCTATCTTCTATGACTTAAAAACATGCCACTGAGATTATTGAGACTCAGACCAAATGAAATTTTAAATTATTTTGCTTAATTATTTTGCTTAATTATTATTATTTTGCTTAATATATATATTATATATATGTGTAAAATATATAATATTTGCTTAATATATATTATTTTACTTACTATATATGTACTTATTATGTTACAGGTATGTATTAGTTAATTGTTAAACCTACCGTTTGATGTCTCCTGTTCTTTCTTTAGCTTGTTTACCTACTCCTAAGCTTTGTCATAATATGAATATGACCTTTCCAGTTACCTCAGATAGATTGTAGATATTCAACTTAGCTGCAATCAAAACAGAAAAGAAAATGGTACAACTCTTGAAATCCCACTCAGCACTGGCTCTTATGGTTAGCACCTCAGCTTCCTCTGCAGAGCAGGTTATCACCTCCTTTTATCAATGTCCCATGACTGGTCAGTTTGTTTTAGAATCGTTTTCAATAGTTTTCAATCATTTTTCTTGTTATGTACATGTACAACAGGGCTTGGGGCATACTTACTCAAAACAATGGTTATAAAAGTAAAAAGATTTGTGGTTAATAGCTATCCATCAAAGGATTGACAACCAACCTTATACCTTCTTTAATAGATTTGTCCATGTCTCTGCTGTCCAGACAGTTTTTTATTGCCATTTCAAATGGGCAAATATCAGTTTTCCTTAATTCTTTTCTCTCACTCTGTTTCCCTTGTTATTTAGGGAAAAATGTGATAATTTATCCTATTTCTGACTGTCTGAATTTGTTGAGGCAAATGATTATCAGTCACAAGAGGAAATTGCATACATCCTAGCAAATAGTTGAAATCGGTTTTTTTTTGTGCCAACATGATTTATGGTTGCATTGCTACAAACCTCAAAACATACCCTGAAAACCAGACCTTTTTAGTTCTTTTATTTCTTCTTGTAGTGCTATAAGGGATATAGACAGAAGAGATACAGTGAGGGAAGAATTTACTAATTTTTTCATTTAATATTGTTTTAAATATATCAGTTATTGCAGTTGTTAGCCTGCTTATAGTTACCCAGATTGTTTTTATACCATCTTTTGTAAGCTAAAACTATTTTATATTTTCTAGTCATATGGCACCATCCCCAGCTTTGTAACTCTATTAAGAAGCAGTTTTACATAACAGCTTTTTTTGTAATTCAGTCATAGAAATTATCTGATCCCCATCCAAATGTACTGCACTGATCATTAATTTTATTTCTGCCTCCCTTTCCACACCTCGTTCCCATTAGTCAGAAACCTCAAACTTGTTCTCAGTTAAAGAACAGGATTTGGGTGCTACTTGGTTGGTTTTAAACTGTTTAAACCTCTTTTTCAGTTTAGATAAACCCATTATTTTACTTCTCTTTCTGTAGTACATCTGTAAAAAAGCTACTGTTACTTTAATTTTCCTTGCAAACATTGACTCAACCTTTTTGTAGTACATATTTTGTCCCTGTATCTCTTGATGCAGGTAAATTTGATGAAAATTCCTTTCTGCCAACTCCATGTTTTTTTCTAATACCTCATTTCCTGATTTGTATTTGAAGATTTTTGCTTAAAAGTCCTCATTCCTTGCAAGCTTCAGCCATTATCTGTCTTTAATCAGTGATGAGGCAGGAAATCTTCTCTAAGTTCTCAGTATTAGATCTTTGTCTCAACCACTCCGCAGTCACCAAAAGGATTTGGCAAATAGTGTCTTCTGGTGACCACAGATATTTGTTCTGCAAACAGCCAAAGTGAAATATCCAGAGGTAGACCAGATTGAAGTGAAATATCCAGTGACAGACCAAATTGTAGCCCAAGTTTATTGACTTGTTTTAATGCTTGATGTTAGCCTGTCTGTAACTAATATACATTGTAAATGAGGTTCTCTTTTTGAGTTTTGTTTCTAGGGGACTGTATTAAACAGTTTGTAAATGTGCAAAAATATTCCCTACTAGAAGAAAAAAGTAGTTGAAAATTTACCACTTGTTCCCTTTTGTTTTTCAGGTATTGGTGGCAATCTAGTAGCTATTCAAGCTAGCAGAATTTCTACCTACCTCCATTTACATAGCATTCCTGGAGAGCTGCCAGAAGAAGCCAAGGGTTGCTATTATCCGTGCAGGACCTATTATGGTACAGGTATGTACTAGTTAATTGTTAAAACTACTGTTTCATGTCTCCTTTCTTTCCCTTGTTTATCTGCTCCTCAGCTTTGTCATTTGACTCCAAAAGTTCAAACCCACCTCCTATTTGGACCAAGTTTTATAGTATTTTATATATTTTATATGCTGCTAAGCCAAGTCCCTACATTCCATTTCCCATTTGTCATTTTCTTTCTAGGTTCTTGCTTCAGAGCTTATTCCTCTCCCCTGTATTGCCCCCTTTCCCAGTAAGGTAGTAACTGTGGTGAAAAGGGGTGTGTCAACACTGCTGTGAAATGAATTGGAACAGATAAGAAAATAGTAAATGTGGGATTACGTTTTAGAAATATAAGGCACTTTTGAGGATATCTTGAATATGGTATCCAAAACATTCTCTTTCCTAGGGAGCCTTTAGGAAAAACTGCAGCTCCAAAAAAGTAGATGATGTTACATGAGTACAGAGTGACAGCAGTTTGCATCCTCTTCTGCAAGAGCCTTGCTTAACTTTTCTGGGAGACACTAGAGGTGGCTTTTTTTCGCCCTGTGAAAATTCTCAAGGTTTTTAAGAACAAATAATGTCTGCTGTTCCATAATAGTCAATGCTGTGGAATTCTGAAACTGCTTTTTATATTGAAATTAATAAAAATCTAGTATAGTAATTGAAGAGCTTAACTGATTTTATTTTTTTTAATTGTAGGCGTAAATAACAAATCAGCCCAAGTTCTGCTTCTTTTGGTGATTCCTGGACACCTGATTTTCTTGTACACTATCCACTTAATGAAAAGCGGCCACACTTCCTTAACTCCGATCTTTATAGCAGTATACTTGTTTGCAGCTCTGCTACAGGTAAGAGCAAGTACAGTTTGAAAAGGGTTGTATAAAATCGAGTTCTTGGAGAAAAATATGTTTTATCTGATTTCTGAAATCTCATTAATATTACAGGAAGGCATGGGTTAGTTTTGAAGTGACTATCTATCGCCACATGCACACAGCTTGCACAGGTGTGTCTGTAGTGTGAGTGCTTTTCAGAAGACACTTGACTGCGTAATTTCTCAGTCATGCATCTTCCACTTTCTCTTTCACATGCTTCTTGGAATCATTTCATCCAAAACCCCCGTCATTTTAATCAACTAGAGGGGAGATGGAGAGAAAGAAAAGCAGCATTTATGAATAATGATTACATCAAGGAAAACTCTCAAAAAAAAATCTCGTAATTCACATTACTGTTTTGGTTAACATAGTCAAAGATGCAGCAGATGAGAATGTTATGGCTTGCTTGGCGCATTCTTAATACTTAGTAAAATTGGGATTAGTCTGACAGTGATCACTGTACAAGAAATTGGAGTTGCATTGACTGTCAAACACGGTTGCATTATTTTGGCAGGTTTTACCTAGTGGCCTTTTCACACCCAGCAAGCACAGTTCTTGAAAGATGCCTTTTGAAATAGCAATGCCTTGAAGTGAAATAATTTCACTTAGAGAAATCAGTACTACAAAATGAAATGTGTTTATTAAATCCACAGCCAATTTTTAGCTAAAACTTGACTGAATTGACTGTAATATTTCATTATACCTTAAAAGAAAAATTGTTTGTGTTACACAATAAAAATGCAGTTGAAATATCCGTAAGTTAAATACGCATACTACTTCTAACAATGTGGCCAATTTAGTTCTAAATTGACAACAACGTTATCATCAGTCATCTCTAGTAAAAATTACGATTTCTAATGTTCTGAATTGTATTTTTGTGTTTATCACACTCAATATAGGTTTAAAAAACTGTTACTATTTTAATTTCATATGGAAATTTTATATTTTTTGTAGGAATGTAATGTTTCAACCTTTGCAAATGAGAATGTCATACTAATAGTTACAAATTACTTTTCATTTTCCTCTTACATAACATTCCTAGTTTCCAGCCTTATCACCTCTTTTATAATGTGTTTTCCTGCAGAAATGATGCTGTTCCTTCACCCTGTCTGTTCTGGCTGTCTGGATCTCCGTTCTAATTACTTTTAGCCCATTTCCTTTAGCCCATTTCAGTCAAGTTTTTCTCAGTCTCAGCACTCTCGGTGATACTAAGTTCCTATAAGCTTAACAAAAGCAGGTTAGGAGGGGTTAATGCCTCTGCTGAAGGTAGATCTGTGATTTCAGCTGTTATTAGACTTCAGAGATTTGGCATGGGAATCAACCTAAATTCATAAATCCATTTGAAATCCATACAGTCCTCCTGCTCACAGAACTTCAATTGTAAAGTGTTTTCGGGACACAAACCTTTTCTTCAGCAGCAAAGGGTAGGGTAAGATGTGAGAAATGCAGAAGTCCGGCTGAAAACCAAGTCAAAGTGCTACGGCAGGACTTTCGGATCATACGGTAATTCAGACTCATCATCGGCACACGCACACACAAAAAAGTCGATTTTTAAAAATTCAAGGTTTGATTATTCAGTTTTGCAGTCATGCATCTCCCCTGCCATCCCTAAGGCCACACTCGATTTTATTGGGTTTTCACCTATAAAGCAGACATCATAGAGCTTTTTTTTATAGATTTTTTTCCTCTTTATCTTCTGTCTTTAGCCATAACAGGTAGTTTGAGATGTATTTACTTTGAAACTGAGCAATAGTATTGCACACTGTAACTTCTCATGGATCTTGACAGTTTTATAATTTGAAACCCCATGTTTTTTAACACTTGAAAATATTTAATAGATTCTTTTCCCCATTTTAATTATTGTGGCATTTTTCTAGTGGTGATTATACATACCTCTAATCAGAGCAGGTTTAAAATTTTTGGAGAGATGATTCTTGCTCTAACCCTTAAAACATGAACATGTTTTGTTAGCCTGTCAGTCTGAGCACTTCCCTACTGTAGTTATATGCTTTAGGTTTCTCCTTTCTCAAGGAAAACAGTTAAATATTCGTACATTCTCCTTCTTCCCTTTTTTTTCAGTGACATCATTCATGCACCTGGATATAGTAAAAAACAGTTTTCAAGCTGGCATTTCTTTTGGCATAAGCCAACATCTACTAATCTCATTTTTCCAGTTTTTTTAAATATTTTTGTCCTCCCAGTGAGAACTTCTCCATTTCTGCTGTAAAACTGAAAAACCTCACAGCTAATTATTGTCATTTCGATTATCAACAAAATAGGTCCATTGACAGACTTTAGGGCAGTGAGAAATCTGCATTTTAGGGCTTTTTTTTGGTACTATATTAAACTTTCATTTATTTTCATATTATATGGAAGGCATATGAAAATGAATGTCAAAAATTACATGCCTTGTAATTACAGGCCCTCATGCAGGCTCTGTCTTTTATGTTTGATGTGGTAGACGATAATTTAATGGAACAGAGAGAATTAATTATGGACAGTCCTGTATTTGAGGAGGTTTGATATCAGTGCTTTGCCCTTTCCAGTTCCTTACTCGTATTGAGCTCAAGGGTGGGAAGGGTAGCCGAATAATAGTTATGGCAATATACCACCTATTTTGGTTTTCTCCACTATGTTAAAAGATTAATGCTAAATTAAAAAACAACAGCAACAAAATGAATTTCTATCTTTAAAATTTGTTAATTAACGATCTATTTCAGTCCACTGTAAAATATGCTGTTAAATAATTTAGCATTTTACGGTAGTCACTTCAATATATCTCTCTTCCTCTGTCAGTTTATGCTATTCCACATTATCTGTACAGCAAACTTTTAACATATATGAATACATTTTAACAAGACCAAGACTTTTTCAGAGTGCCTGTAAACATCAATAATCTTCTTTGCAGAGTGATAAAATGAAATTCATTTGCATTGCAAGCTCTATAAAATATTACTGAAGTTATCTTCCTCCAGTTCTGATACTTTCATTGTTTGATTTTTGATTTTTCACCACCCATGCCTATTAGCTTCTTTTCTCTCTTCGTTCTACATGTTCTTAGATACTGTCTCCTCAGCTTGTAATTTAATTGAAATATTTATGAGAAATAAGGAATTAATATGACATGATGTACATTAACAATAGTATGTTTTAGTTATTATTGGTCAGAAATATGTTATGTAAGAAAACAAAGTATAGTTTCATTGAATCTGTAAGTGTTTCTAAAACTTACTAAGTTAAAGATATCTTTAAATATCATTATTATGATCTGCATTCTCTCTGATTATCTATGAACAAAACTGTTCTGGGTTTCTAGACTTAAGAAACCCAAGAAAGTGTTTTGCATTTTTTTCTTTTAATTTCCCTA